>NW_025228404.1:23300-37686 GCF_018294505.1 Triticum aestivum | reverse complement strand
GGGTACTTCATTTTTTAAACTTATTACAACTCCAGACTTTTTTGCGTTCCGTACAAACCATTCAAAGTGACGTCGTCAATTTTCGAAACTTTCTGACATCATTTGCTATTTTTAGTCATTTACCGATTTGTTAGAGAGCTAAATGACCGTGAAATTGAAAATCACTACAAAATGAACTCTGAAAATGTCAAAACTTGGCATGGTATCATCATTTCACCCACGTAGCATGTGCAAAAGAGTAGAGAGGGTTACGGCAAAAACTGGACGCACTTCGTGTACAAACTGGACAATCTCTTTCGAAGTATCAGGGTTTCTGACGAGAACTCATCTGTTACACTGGCACTTCATTTTTTTTAAACTTATTACAACTCCAGACTTTTTTGCGTTCCGTACAAACCATTCAAAGCGACGTCATCAATTTTCGAAACTTTCTGACATCATTTGCTATTTTTCAGTCATTTACCGATTTGTTTAGAGAGCTAAATGACCGTGAAATGGAAAATCACTACAAACTGAACTCTGAAAATGTCGAAACTTTGCATGGTGTTGAGGATATAGACCTTGGAGTCACCCGCCAGGAGGGCCGGGTTACTCTAAGGGTCATTGCCAGAAGCCCGGAGTTAAGTTCTAAGATGATGGGCCAGAGATGGGCTGAGACCCGGATATGGCGTAAAGCCCGTAGTTACTATCATTGTTATAGTAGACTTGTAGTGTAAGGCAAGTATTGTTTAGAGTCCGAGCCGGACGCTCGTATGAGCCGGCCGGGTCTCTAAGGGCTGCTGGGCGTCAGCCTCCCTATATAAAGGGAGGACCCGGCAGCGGTTTAAGGGCGACAATAATCTCATCGAAAGCCGGGCATAGCTGTTCAGCTCCCTGGCAATCGTAACCCTAATCAATAACACCTCAAACTGGACGTAGGCTTTTACCTTCACCGTAAGGGGCCGAACCAGTATAAATCCTCGTGTTCCTTGTCCCGCATAACCCCTTCAAGCTTCCTAGTAGCGATGGCTCCACGACTAAGTCCTAGCTCGAGGACATCTGCCGTGACAATTCCACGACAGTTGGCGCCCACCGTGGGGCCAGCGCACGGTGGATTTGAGTTCTTGAAGGGCAGCTTCGAAGGGCTCTAGGGATACGCTGTGGGCCGGATGACCAAGAGTCGTCGCGGCAAGCTCTACATCGACGATGCGGACTGGGGCCCCAACGCCGGCTCAATTGAGTATGGGTACCGGGTCCCCTTTGGCGGAATTCATGTCTTCATTGGCAAGATTGGGGAGCCGGGCCCCGAGCCGGATCTCCGCGCCGATCTCATCGAAACGGCTCAGCGCGCACAACCCGCCCGGGCCCGGCCTGCCTTAAGGTGCACTTTTGTGGGATGCATCCATGGAGGGCCCTCTGATCCATCCGGGTCCGGTGATGAGGCGGCCACCGGCTCTGACGGCGAGTCGGCCACTGATGAGTCAAACTCATTGTACCAACTTCAAGATGGCAGGCTCATGGGTTGTTCCGACGGTGAAAGTATTCCGGACCTTTTTGAGCCACCAAGTCAGGTTGGAGTTTTTATGGCTAGTGCGCAGCCTGTTCAGAACCCTGCTGCTGGAGCGGGAAACCCGGTGCCTTCTCCGGCTCAGGTGCTGATGGATCTCACGGACAAGATGACGGCCCTGTTAACCGCCACGGTTGACCCGGCGGATCAAGCCCAGCATGATGCGGAGGTGGCACAGTTGAAGTTGGATCTGATAAAAGCTAAAGAAGATCTTGCGGCAGAAGGAATCAGGCTGGCTGCAGAGCGGGCGGCTCTCGATGCCCGGACTCAGTTGATTCAGGCGCAGTCCTTACAACTCACGATGGATCAGAACGCGGCCAATGAGGTCATGAGAAGGAGGCATCAAAAGGCCCAGTCCCGAATCCCGCCGGTTTACGATCCCCGCAACCTCTTCAACACGCCAGGTGCAGGGTCTAGTAACCCGCCAAGGGTCATGGCACCCGGGTCTGGACCCCTTATTCAGCCGCGAGTGATGGGGCCTCCCCAGGTGCCCCCTGCCCCGCCTCAGTATGTGCCAATACCCCCGGGTCATTATAACAACCCGCTGGAGAACATGGTCGCTGCGGCAGCACGGCTGGCGGCCCTACCAGTTGACGGTGACTCTCCGACGGCTATCGAGACCCGCCGGGTCAGGGAACTCCTTCAAACAGCGCTGGCGCAGCAAGAGGCGTACTCCTACAGCCGGGACAGGATCCACTCGACCCCTCGTCCAGGCCAGAGCCCGAGTTACAGCCGGCACATGGTCTCAGCAACCGGCTCAAGTAATGTTTGACGCCATGACCCGCCCCCTGGCCATGGCCCGATTCCTAATGGAGCCTTTTACGCAGTAGGCCAAGCACGGCAAGAGGCGGAGCAGGCGCCTCAATTGACGGCTTACCAGACCCCCCCGGCGTATCCAACGACGTCCGTTGATGTGGGAATTTCTACCAGGACCGGGGGTGTCCCTTGTTTGGTACCAGCCATCTGTAATGAACGTCTACCTAAGGACTTCAAGGGCCCTAGGAAGGTGCCTAACTATACAGCGGACTTACAGCCTGCAGCCTGGATTGAGAGTTATGAGATGGCCATGGAATTGCTGGAGGTCAGTGAGGCGGCCATGGCCAAATATTTCACCATGATGTTAGATGGAACTGCCCGCACGTGGTTGAAAGGGTTACCGCCGAACTCCATTGGGTTTTGGGCTGAGCGGAAAGCCCGGTTCATTCAAAACTTCAAAGATACCTGCAGGCAGTCTATGTCAATTGTGGATTTGACTAACTGTAAGCAGTAGGAGGGTGAGTCCACGACCCATTGGGTTCGCCGGGTCAAGGAGATCATACATTCATCAGATAAGATGGATGCCGGCTCTGCAGTCTTAATGTTGGAACAAAACTGTCGCTTTGTGCCCCTTAAGATGAAGCTCGGGCGGCTCAAGCGCGACTGCACCGATATGGGTACCCTAATGGTGGCTCTTGTCAAGTATGCCGATTCCGATGGTACCAAGGATCCCCCTTCAGACGATGAAAGGGCAGGGAAGGGAAAGAAGAATGGCAGCGGCAAGGGTCCTCAGTTTAACCCGGGGAACCAAGGAGGAGGCAAGCGTAAGGCCGATGGCAGCCTAGAGTTTGTAGCCAACACCAGCTCTCAAAGTAATAACTAGCGACGCAAGGGGAGGCCCCCTCCCCGAGGCGGCGGGTCAGGTCCTTCTCTGGAGCAGCTGTTGAATGAACCTTGTCCGAGACATGGCTCTAGAGAGAAGCCAGCGACTCATCTGTGGAAGGATTGTGCTATCATGAAGGCCTTTAAAAGCTACAATGGTCCGGGTGGCGGCTCAGGCGCCGGCGGCTTTCATGGCCCGGGCGGCGGCTCAAATTCCGGTCCTCAGAACGGTCAAGGGGGCTTTAATCAACAGTCTGGTCAGGGTCATCAACGGCAGCAGGGGGTTATCAGACCAACCCGAAGTAGCTTAGCGGTGGACAGTATCACGTGTTCACCACTAGTTTGTGCAAACGAGACGAGAAGCTTCACAAGAGGGCTGTTAATGCTGTTGAGCCGGCGGTTCCGCGCTACTTGCGGTGGTCTGAGCAGCCTATAGTGTGGAGTAGGGAGGATCACCCTCCCCGGGTGGATAACCCGGGCCACTTGGCCTTAGTAGTGGCTCCTCAGGTGGGAGGCTATAAGTTCACAAAGGTACTCATGGATGGAGGCAGGAGCATCAATATCCTCTATTATGAGACTTTTCGCCGTATGGGATTGGTTGATAAGAACCTCAGCCAGTCAAACACCATCTTCCATGGTGTGGTACCCGGTAAGTCAGCTTATCCAGTCGGCAAGATCGAATTGGAAGTGGCTTTTGGTGATGAGAACAACTACAGAGTGGAGAAGTTGACCTTTGAGGTGGTCAAGATAAGAAGTCCGTACCATGCTATATTTGGACGACCGGCTTACGCCAAGTTCATGGCACGGCCGTGTTATGTGTACTTACAGCTCAAGATGCCAGGTCATAATGGGACCATTACGGTTCACGGCAGTCGGAAAGTGGCTCTGGAGTGTGAGGAAGGTGATGCAGCTTATGCAGAGTCTGTTTGCGCCACAGAGGAGTTGAAGTTTTATAAAGACAATGTTGACCCAACAGATATGACCTCTCTGAAAAATCCAACCACGGAGAATGAACCAGCGATGAAATTTAAATCAGCTGATGAGACTAAACTTGTTGATTTTGTTCCAGGTGACTCGTCTCAGCAGTTTAGCATCAGTGCAAATCTGGACCCGAAATAGGAAAGCGCGCTCATCGAGTTCATCCGTGAGAATAGGGACATCTTCGCGTGGAAACCTTCTGACATGCCAGGTGTACCTAGAGAACTCGCTGAGCACACTCTCAATGTTGATCCAAAATTTAAGCTGGTCAGACAGTTCCTTCGACGGTTTAACGAAGAGAGGCGGAAAGCTATTGGTGAAGAAGTGGCCCGGCTCTTGGCCGCCGGGTTCATTGTTGAGGTTTTTCACCCGGAGTGGTTGGCTAACCCGATGCTCGTACTCAAGAAGCACGGCACCTGGTGGATGTGTGTGGACTACACGGACTTGAACAAGGCATGTCCGGCTGATCCTTTTGCTCACCCCCGTATTGATCAAATCATTGATGCTACGGCAGGTTGTGCACGCTTAAGTTTCTTGGATGCCTATTCCGGGTATCATCAGATTAAGATGGCAGTTAAGGACCAGGAGAAGACAGCGTTCATCACTCCCTTTGGAGCCTTCTGCTATGTGTCTATGCCCTTTGGACTCAAGTGTGCACAGGCGACTTACCAGCGTTGTGTACAGAAGTGTCTTCATAAACAGATCGGGCGCAATGTTCACGCTTACGTGGATGATATTGTGGTTAAATCCATCAAGGAGGAAACCCTGATAGATGACTTAAGGGAAACCTTCGATAATCTCCGGGTCTACAAGATGATGCTTAACCCGGCCAAGTGTGTTTTTGGTGTTCCTGCAGGCAAACTATTGGGGTTCTTGGTTTCTGACAGAGGCATTGAGGCTAACCCGGAGAAGATCAAGGCTATCACCTCCCTGGCTAAGCCGGCATGTATAAATGACGTTCAGCGTTTGGCGGGTCGCATCGCTGCTTTAAGCCGGTTTATAAGCTGTTTGGGTGAGAAAGCTATGCCCTTATATCAGTTGATGAAGAAAACTGATAACTTTATCTGGAATGATGCAGCTGATACCGCTTTTGAGGATTTGAAAAAGCAATTGGCAGAGCCCCCCATCCTTGCTGCTCCAGTTGATAAGGAACCCTTGCTACTATATGTAGCGGCAAATGCATGAGCCGTCAGCGTGGCTATTGTAGTGGAGCGCAAGGAGGTGGGTAAGGAGCATCCGGTTCAGCGGCCGATTTATTATGTCAGCGAGGTGCTCATTGAGTCCAAGCAGCGGTACCCGCATTGGCAGAAGCTCGTATACGGTGTGTTCATGGCGAGCCGGAAGCTCAAACATTATTTTCAGGGTCATCCCATCACTGTGGTCAGTTCTGCCCCCCTTGGTGATATTATCCAGAACAGAGAGGCTATAGGGAGAATTGCTAAGTGGGCTATAGAGCTTGGACCCCATGGCCTCAAATATGTGCCACGCACTGCTGTTAAATCTCAGGCTTTGGTGGATTTCATCAATGACTGGACGGAGTCTCAAGTGCCTGAGCAAAAGCCGGATAACACTTATTGGACTATCCACTTCGATGGGTCCAGACAGTTGGAGGGCTCGGGGGCTGGTGTTGTATTGGCTTCCCCTAAAGGTGACAAGTTCCATTATGTGCTACGGTTGATGTTTCCTTGCACTAACAATGCGGCTGAATACGAAGCTTTGCTCCACGGTCTTCGGGTGGCTAAGGAAATGAGCTTAAGCCGGGTAAGGTGCTTTGGGGACTCAGATTTGGTGGCTCAACAAGTATCAGGCACCTGGGATTCTAAGGATCCTCTCATGGCGGCTTATCGCCGTGAGGTTGATGCCATTGCTGGGCACTTTCAAGGATACTAAGTGGAGCACATTGATCGCAGGAAGAACGAGGCGGCTGATGCTTTAAGCCGGCTAGGCTCTCAGCGAAAGCCGGTGCCGCCCAACACCTTCCTGGATGTCCTGTATAACCCCTCGGTTAAGTTGCCTACAGAAGAGGACTTAGCTATCCCTGACCCGGAGGCACGACTGGTGGCGGCTCTTCATGTCATACCAGACTGGACAATGCCATATCTGGCTTATATAACCCGGGGAGAGTTGCCTGAGGATGAAACTCTGGCCAGACAAGTAACCCGGCGGGCTAAGTCAATGATTGTTATTGATGGCGAGTTGCATCATCGCAGTGTTTCAGGGGCGTTTCAGCGTTGTATCTCCCCTGAGGAAGGTCAAGAGATCTTACGCGAGATCCATGAAGGGGATTGTGGCCATCATGCCGGTTCAAAATCTCTTGTGGCCAAGGCTTTCCGTCATGGTTTTTATTGGCTGACGGCTCACGCTGATGCAGAGGACTTGGTCAGTAAGTGTGATGGTTGCCAAAGGTTCTCACGACGGGCTCATGTGCCGGCTCAGGAGTTGAGGATGATCCCAATCACTTGGCCCTTTGCGGTCTGGGGGCTTGATATGGTTGGGCCTTTTAAACGGTCCAAGGATAAGAAGACCCACCTCTTGGTGGCTGTTGACAAATTCACGAAGTGGGTGGAGGCTGAGCGAGTTAGCAAGTGCGATGTAGCTACGGCGGTTCAATTTATGAAAAAGGTGATTTTTCGCTTCGGCTTTCCGCACAGCATCATAACTGACAACGGCACCAATCTGTCCAAGGGTGCTATGGAAGAGTTTTGTCAACGAGACCATATCCGACTTGATGTTTCCTCAGTGGCTCACCCCCAATCCAATGGTCAAGCTGAGAGAGCTAACCAGGAGATTCTGAAGGGCATCAAGCCCCGGCTTTTGGTCCCTTTGCAACGGACGCCGGGTTGTTGGGTGGAGGAGTTGCCCTCCGTCTTATGGAGCATCAACACTACTCCTAACAGGTCTACAGGCTTCACGCCTTTCTTCATGGTTTATGGAGCAGAAGCAGTCCTCCCCAGCGACATCCGTCACGATTCACCTCGTGTGGCGGCTTATGTTGAGACGGATAATGAACAGGCGCGCCAAGATGCTCTAGACTTGTTGGACGAACAGCGTGATGTGGCAGCAGCCCGTTCAGCGATTTACCAACAAGACCTGCGCCGTTATCATAGCCGCCGGGTCAAATCCCGGGTCTTCCAGGAAGGCGACCTTGTGCTCCGGCTCATCCAGGATCAAACAGATGTACACAAGTTATCCCCACCTTGGGAAGGGCCCTTTGTGGTTAGTAAGAACTTGCACAACGGGTCATATTACCTCATTGATATTCGGGAACATAAAGATTCGCGTAAATCTGAGGAGGAGACCCGTCGGCCGTGGAATATAGCTCAGCTTCGGCCTTACTACACTTGAGCTACCGGTTCTCGTGGTGTACATATTTATCTCAGACATGTATATATTATGATAAGCAATAGAGCAGGACCTCTGTCCTTTTTTCTCCTCCAGTTATGCGTGTGTTATTTTTACATGCTGATTTGTGGAGGATCCGGCTTATGATCGTATCTGAGTCTAGCCGTACGTAGTAAGGTCACTTGGGGGCTTCCTGTTCAAACATGGGTCGTATTCGAACCAACGAGAACATAGCTGTCGGTACCCACTTGATTGGCAAAGTGCCGAGCTCGTTGGGACGTTAACTTTGATCATATTTGAATCACAGTTTAACCCCTCTGAGAACCGACGTGGATCATATTCGAATCAGCGTCGTTAAACAATTTTAAGAATCACTTGGGGGCTTCCTGTTCAAACATGGGTCGTATTCGAACCCAAGAGAACATAGCTGTCGGTACCCTCTTGATTGGCATCGCCACACCCATTGGGGGCTATATGATCGTATCCGAATCTTGGCTTAACCCCTTTTGGGCCGGGTCTCTGGTCGTATCCGAACTGGAAGCCCCTAAGTTCTGATTTATCACAAGTTTGCTCTGATTATGACAAAGTGTGCATGGCCGGGTTTCACCTGCCGGTTTAATTTTGAGTTTATCTTGTTAACTGAGCATCATGGATGTCATCAAGGCAAGTCAATTAGAGTTAAGATACCAACCGTGCTACCCGGGTTATTTAATCCGGAAGTATGCTTATAGACCGTTAAGTGTGTTATCACGACTATGTTCAGAGTATAACTAAGGACCAGCCTTTTTGATTCATATTCCGGGTTATCCATCTCAGACACCTGGTTCTCAGGGTGGTAAGCCGCCTTGAGACTTGTGATTTGCCTTTCTATGCAGATACTTAAAGGCACCTTTTAAGGTTGAGAAGGACAAAGGGATAACTGTGACCCGGAGGAACATTAAAAAGATAATTTCAAGGGATTTCAGCATTCATTACGTGCACGATGGCACGGCAGAGATAAATTGTCGCACCTAGTCTATTACAGAATTCCTCAAGTCTCAAGGTTGGAGTGTTGTTTTGTGAACCGCCAGCCGCTTTATGATGCCTGCTGGGTTGAAGTCCCCGGCTCGTCTTCTGCTCCGGTTGATCCCAAGACCTCGAAGGTTGACGATTTCCAGTCAATGCCGCGGAGAGCTTCAAACTGAGCTTCTTTGTCGATTAACCCGGCCGGGTTAATCTCCGGGGCGAAGGTGTGCTGGCGAGCCGGAGGAATCAGATTGAGAGCTTCATAGCGAGGGGTTGGAATCCTCTGATTCTCCGCGTTATATCCCGGCTGATACTTGGTTAAGTCGGTGTCGTTCCCGATGATGGTGGCCACCGGGCGTACAACCTTCACACACGCCGCGAAATCCTTTTCGTCGAACGCTGAGCCATCTTCCTTCAGGCTGGGGTAACCCAGGGCGATGTCTGCCGGGTCTAGCTCCGGCAAGAATGCTTTGGCCTGGCTCAGCGCGGCGATTGCTCCGGCTCTCACGGATGCGCGTCGTAGCTCCTGGATCCTCTGCGGCAGAACTGCGAGCCGGCGCAGGACTTCGGCCAGATGAGTTGGCACCTCATTGGATAGGGCCACCACAACTAAGGCCCGCTGTGACCCGGTGTAGAGCTGTTCCACCAGGGTGTAGACGGCCTTTAACTTGGTGACCACGCTCTGGTTCAGGTTGGCGCTTCTGGAACCTGTTTAACAACATCAGATGACCCGGTGACAAGGATGAATCAGGAAATGTAAACATTCTAACATGGATGAAAACCGGTGAGGCGACTTACCGAAGATGGTGGCTACCATTTGGGACACTTGGCGCTTTAGGCTGGAGAGCTCGGCGGTTTTTTCAGAGAGCGCCTTCTCCGCCTGTTCCGCCCGGGTTACCAGTGCGGCTTTCTCCTCAGCCCAGGCCTTCCGCTCAGCATCAAATTCGGTCTTCAGTTTCTCTTGAGCGGCGATGATGGAGACAAACTTGGCGTTTGCCTTCCGGGTCTCCATCTCTTGAGTCTTGAGCTGGCTCTTGAGATCCGCAAGATCCGACTCTAATTTCTTGCCAATAGCCTGCATATATTTCTGGGTTATTAACAGTCATTCTATAAGTCCCAAGTGCTTTCCAAGCAAAGACACTTGGCACTTGGGGGCTAATGCGTATTGAATGTATCTATCTACGTATTGCCGGCTTAATTGAGTAAGCCGGGGCCTAAGTCTACAACATATTCAAGTATAAGTTGTCGACTTGGGGGCTAGCATGACAAGGGTCACTATGCTGAAAGTAAGAAGACAGCAGAAGGATACCTCAGATTTTTGTTGGATCTGGTTGACCATGGCGATCTCGGCGTCCCGGCTCTTGTGAACTTGGTTGATGTAGCCAGAGACGAGCTCTCCAACGCTCAAATCGGTGTAGCTGGAGAGGTCCAGATTCACCCGGTGGGGCTGTAGCAACTCCCCCATCGCGGAGCATTTGGCTAGCACGGTTGGCCGACCCGGCTCAACATACTCCGTCCGGGTAATTACCACGTCCGGGTCGTCAGTTGGTGGGGCTGAGCCGGAGGCCTCCGGGTTAACCGACGCTTCGGTCGTTGTCTTGGTAGTCGGGGCAGGGGCTTCAGGCGCCGTGTCCATGGGAATGGTGGCTTCAGGGGCGGAGGCAGCTGGCGGCTCTTGAGCCGTCGCCTCCGGCTCAGGCAAGTCCGGCACTCCGGCTGACCTGGTCTTCTTTGCTCTTTTGGTGAGCTTTGCCTGGGCACTGAAAAGGCAGAAGTGTCAGGCACACAAGGAATAAGTACAGACAGATAATGTAAGGAGATTGTTATTACCCGGGTGCAGTCTTGAAAGCTGGCAGACTTGACTGCATGGAGTCACCCGAAGAGGGGGAGGTCTCCTGATAATTGGAGTCAGAAGAGTTGAGTGGCTGACGGATGACACCCGCCAACGGATGAAAAAGGTACAGGTGAGAAAAAACCTCAGTGTGACGCTTCCTTGTTGCGTCGGGTAACCCGGCGGAGAGGTCGGTGTCCTTGCAGGCCCGGGTGTGACGCCGGCTTTCGTGAACCTGCTGCTTCAAAAGAAATTGAGGGTCTTGATGAGCTAATGGATGAGAAAATCTTACTTTCCGGGTTACTCTTCGGACTTTCAGCTGTGGCAAAGGCTCCGAGTCGGAGGAAAGTGATGTTACCTCTTCAACCACCGGGTTACTGGCGCCGATGTCATCCTGTCAATAAGCAAAATGTTGATAAGGCGGATAGCAACAAACAACAAATATGGCAAGAGTTTAAAGGTTTAAGGGTTACCTCTGACTCGGAGCTATTGCTTAATTGCAGTAGTTCCGAAGCAGTGGGTCTGCTTCCCTTTTTGCGAGCGGCAGTTTTCTTGGCGGCTTTCTTCGCCTTCCTGGTCTTCTTGGCCGCCTCATGGTCATACTTGACCCACCAGAATTTCTCATCAGCCTGAGAAATACAGTAATGAATTCGTAAAATGGTTCAGAGCAAGGTGACATGCAAAAAAAAGTTGAAAGGTTAAAGTCAGCAGCTTACCGCTGGGGCTGGATTGGTCTTGCAGAACGGGGCTAGCCCGGTTCTTCCACAGTCTGCCAGGCTCTCGTTCAACAAAGCCTTGGTCTCTTCTTCAGCAACGTCTTCTGGAAGATCATTGCGACTGTGCCTCTGCGGGTCATCCTTTCGCCCGGTGTACTCACACATTAAGCCGGGGCGGCGGCTCAATGGGATCACCCGCCATGAGATCCAGACCCGGACCAGGTCTATTCCGTTCAGACCGTTGCCTAGCAGGGCCTTGATCTTATTGATCGTTGGAAGCAGAGGCTGGCGTTCCGCGGCAGTCAGTTTGTCGGATAGCGGATGAGTCGGCTCTAGGCGTGTTGGGCGAAAGCCGGGCAGCGGGTTCTCGTCAGCCGGGGACGTGTCTTGGCAGTAGAACCCAGTCATATTCCAGTCCTTGGGGTGGCTTGGCGGCTCTGTGTAAGGGAATAGATAGTCCCTGCGCCGTTGGATGGAGATGCCGCCTAATTCCAGACTTGGCCCGTTCGCACACTCGTTTTGGCGGTTTAAGTAGAACAGTTTTCTGAACAGCAGCAAACTGGGCTCCTCTCCAAGGTATACTTCGCAAAAGACTTGGAAGTTGCAGATGTTGGATACGGAGTTGGGTCCTATATCCTGAGGCCGAAGGTCAAAGAAGTTGAGCACGTGCCGGAAGAATTTTGAGCCGGGCGGTGCGAAGCCCCGGCTCATGTGGTCCGCAAAGATCACTACCTCCCCGTCCCTCGGCTGTGGTCTTTCTTCGGATGGATCAGGGGCACGGTAGGACATCACTTCCTTCTTGGGCAGATATCCGGACTTAACGAAGTTGGCCAGGGTGTCGTCCGTAACGTTGGATCTCATCCAGTTGCAAGTGATGGGAGCCTTGGGAGGCATGGTGAAGGTTGGTGGTCTATGGTAAAGAGAAAAGTGTCCGGGTTAATTGTAAGCCAGAGATTATCATTCAAACTACAATGGCGGCTTATGAAGGGGACTCATGATATCTATTCAGATACGGTGGGTTATCTAAGCAGTAGGGGCATTCAGAATAAGTTGGTCATCTACGGCTTACCGCAGTTAAGCCGGAGGATTCTACAGAGCATGGTTCTCTTTAAACCGGAAAGTTCTACGGCGTGTGTTTTCTTTAAGTCGGAAATATAAGCCGCCAAGATTCAAGGGCTGCAGTTTTTACTAAGTGTGGTAAAACAGATTTCACATATTGCAGTAACTTTTTGGATCAAAATGGTCGGGCGGAATGAAAATTTTCTAGACCTAAAAAACAGAGGCGGGAGAAGTTCTTGAGGTGGAACATGGTTCTTATGCAGTAAAAAGAGGGTTTTTTGCAGGTGAAAGGGATCTCAAACATCTACCGCAGTGGTTCTACGAAGAGTTAAGATCAACAGGGGCAGTGACTACCGGAGCTACCGAAACTTGTGGCTATAGTGACGAACATGAAAAACACAGACGAACTCTACCACAGATCTGTTCTAGTAAGGCAGAGGAGACTCACCGGAGTTGGGGAAGAGCGGAAGTCGCCGCCGTTATCTGGTCCGAGTAAGGGTGATGCAGCGGCCGGGTTGATGAAGGTCCAGGGCGCGACGGCGGCGGCAGTGGCAGAGCTCGGGCAGAAGAGCGACGGCGCGAGGAGGAAGAAGGAGAGCGTGAGAAGAAAGCGTTGGGCCGGCCTATTTATAAGGCAGAGTCATAAGTAGGCGCGAGATTCAAGGAGACCACGGCGTGGTTATCTCCCCCTCACGGCGCCTCGATTTTCGGAATGACAGTAAAAGCAAAGATCCGTTGCGGATCTGGCGGAGTAAAAAACGGACTTAATGGAGGATGACGTCACGGCGGATTATCCGGAGTCCAGAGGATGACGTCACTCCGGGTTATGGCCTTCACATGAATGGTAAGCCGGAGATTTTCTCTAACGGCAGAGTTGAAGATTGACACGAGCCGGCTCAAGTCAATCTGGGGCCTAATGTTGAGGATATAGACCTTGGAGTCACCCGCCAGGAGGGCCGGGTTACTCTAAGGGTCATTGCCAGAAGCCCGGAGTTAAGTTCTAAGATGATGGGCCAGAGATGGGCTGAGACCTGGATATGGCGTAAAGCCCGTAGTTACTATCATTGTTATAGTAGACTTGTAGTGTAAGGCAAGTATTGTTTAGAGTCCGAGCCGGACGCTCATATGAGCCGGCCGGGTCTCTAAGGGCTGCTGGGCGTCAGCCTCCCTATATAAAGGGAGGACCCGGCAGCGGTTTAAGGGCGACAATAATCTCATCGAAAGCCGGGCATAGCTATTCAGCTCCCTGGCAATCGTAACCCTAATCAATAACACCTCAAACTGGACGTAGGCTTTTACCTTCACCGTAAGGGGCCGAACCAGTCTAAATCCTCGTGTTCCTTGTCCCGCATAACCCCTTCAAATTTCCTAGTAGTGATGGCTCAACGACTAAGTCCTAGCTCGAGGACATCTGCCGTGACAATTCCACGACACATGGTATCATCATTTCACCCACATAGCATGTGCAAAAGAGTAGAGAGGGTTACGGCAAAAACTGGACGCACCTCGTGTACAAACTGGACAATCTCTTTCGGAGTATCAGGGTTTCGGACGAGAACTCATCTGTTACACTGGCACTTCATTTTTTTAAATTTATTACAACACTAGACTTTTTTTGCGTTCCGTACGCACCATTCAAAGCGACGTCATCAATTTTCAACACTTTCTGACATCATTTGCTATTTTTCAGCCATTTACCGATTTGTCTAGAGAGCTAAATGACCGTGAAATTGAAAATCACTACAAAATGAACTCTGAAAATGTCGAAACTTGGCATGGTATCATCATTTCACCCACATAGCATGTGCAAAAGAGTAGAGAGGGTTACGGCAAAAATGGACGCACTTCATGTACAAGCTGGACAATCTCTTTCGAAGTATCAGGGTTTATGACGAGAACTCATCTGTTACATGGGTACTTCATTTCTTTAAACTTATTACAACTCCAGACTTTTTTACGTTCCGTACACACCATTCAAAGCGACGTCATCAATTTTCAAAACTTTCTCACATCATTTGCTATTTTTCAGTCATTTACCGATTTGTTTAGAGAGCTAAATGACCGTGAAATTGAAAATCACTACAAAATGAACTATGAAAATGTCGAAACTTGGCATGGTATCATCATTTCACCCACATAGCATGTGCAAAAGAGTAGAGAGGGTTACGGCAAAAACTGGACGCACTTCGTGTACAAACTGGACAATCTCTTTCGAAGTATCAGGGTTTCGGACGAGAACTCATCTGTTACACTGGCACGTCATTTTTTTAA
>NW_025228404.1:21286-21714 GCF_018294505.1 Triticum aestivum | reverse complement strand
TTCCGTAGACACCATTCAAAGCGACGTCATCAATTTTCGAAACTTTCTGACATCATTTGCTATTTTTTAGTCATTTACCGATTTGTTAGAGAGCTAAATGACCGTGAAATTGAAAATCACTACAAAATGAACTCTGAAAATGTCAAAACTTGGCATGGTATCATCATTTCACCCACATAGCATGTGCAAAAGAGTAGAGAGGGTTACGGCAAAAACTGGACGCACTTCGTGTACAAACTGGACAATCTCTTTCGAAGTATCAGTGTTTCTCACGAGAACTCATCTGTTACATGGGCACTTCATTTTTTTAAACTTATTACAAATCTAGACTTTTTTGCATTCCGTACGCACCATTCAAAGCGACGTCATCAATTTTCAACACTTTCTGACATCATTTGCTATTTTTCAGTCATTTACCGATTTGTTTA
>NW_025228404.1:20367-21095 GCF_018294505.1 Triticum aestivum | reverse complement strand
GTACACACCATTCAAAGCGACGTCATCAATTTTCAAAACTTTCTGACATCATTTGCTATTTTTCAGTCATTTACCGATTTGTTTAGAGAGCTAAATGACCGTGAAATTGAAAATCACTACAAAATGAACTCTGAAAATGTCGAAACTTGGCATGGTATCATCATTTCACCCACATAGCATGTGCAAAAGAGTAGAGAGGGTTACGGCAAAAACTGGACACACTTCGTGTACAAACTGGACAATCTCTTTCGAAGTATCAGGGTTTGTGACGAGAACTCATCTGTTACACTGGCACTTCATTTCTTAAACTTATTACAACTCCAGACTTTTTTTGCGTTCGGTACGCACCATTCAACGCGACATCATCAATTTTCAACACTTTCTGACATCATTTTGCTATTTTTCAGTCATTTACCGATTTGTTTAGAGAGCTAAATGACCGTGAAATTGAAAATCACTACAAAATGAACTCTGAAAATGTCGAAACTTGGCATGGTATCATCATTTCACCCACATAGCATGTGCCAAAGAGTAGAGAGGGTTACGGCAAAAACTGGACGCACTTCGTGTACAAGCTAGACAATCTCTTTCGAAGTATCAGGGTTTCTGACGAGAACTCATCTGTCACATGGGCACTTAATTTTTTTAAACTTATTACAACTCCAGACTTTTTTGTGTTCCGTACACACCATTCAAAGCGACGTCATCAATTTTCAAAACTTTCTGAC
>NW_025228404.1:11923-17467 GCF_018294505.1 Triticum aestivum | reverse complement strand
TGGACGCACTTCGTGTACAAGCTAGACAATCTCTTTCGAAGTATCAGGGTTTCTGACGAGAACTCATCTGTTAGATGGGCACTTAATTTTTTAAACTTATTACAACTCCAGACTTTTTTGTGTTCCGTACACACCATTCGAAGCGACGTCATCAATTTTCAAAACTTTCTGACATCATTGGCTATTTTTCAGTCATTTACCGATTTGTTTAGAGAGCTAAATGACCGTGAAATTGAAAATCACTACAAAATGAACTCTAAAAATGTCAAAACTTGGCATGGTATCATCATTTCACCCACATAGCATGTGCAAAAGAGTAGAGAGGGTTATGGCAAAAACTGGACGCACTTCGTGTACAAACTGGACAATCTCTTTCGAAGTATCAGGGTATCTGACGAGAACTCATCTATTACATGGGTACTTCATTTTTTTAAACTTATTACAACTCCAGACTTTTTTACGTTCCGTAGACACCATTCAAAGCGACGTCATCAATTTTCGAAACTTTCTGACATCATTTGGTATTTTTTAGTCATTTACCGATTTGTTAGAGAGCTAAATGACCGTGAAATTGAAAATCACTACAAAATGAACTCTGAAAATGTCAAAACTTGGCATGGTATCATCATTTCACCCACATAGCATGTGCAAAAGAGTAGAGAGGGTTACGGCAAAAACTGGACGCACTTCGTGTACAAACTGGACAATCTCTTTCGAAGTATCAGTGTTTCTCACGAGAACTCATCTGTTACATGGGCACTTCATTTTTGTTAAACTTATTACAAATCTAGACTTTTTTGCATTCCGTACGCACCATTCAAAGCAACGTCATCAATTTTCAACACTTTCTGACATCATTTGCTATTTTTCAGTCATTTACCGATTTGTTTACAGAGCTAAATGACCGTGAAATTGAAAATCACTACAAAATGAACTCTGAAAATGTCGAAACTTGGCATGGTATCATCATTTCACCCACATAGCATGTGCAAAAGAGTAGAGAGGGTTACGGCAAAAACTGGACGCACTTCGTGTACAAGCTGGACAATCTCTTTCGAAGTATCACGGTTTGTGACGAGAACTCATCTGTTACATGGGTACTTCATTTTTTTAAACTTATTACAACTCCAGATTTTTTACGTTCCGTACACACCATTCAAAGCGACGTCATCAATTTTCAAAACTTTCTGACATCATTTGCTATTTTTCAGTCATTTACCGATTTGTTTAGAGAGCTAAATGACCATGAAATTCAAAATCACTACAAAATGAACTCTGAAAATGTCGAAACTTGGCATGGTATCATCATTTCACCCACATAGCATGTGCAAAAGAGTAGAGAGGGTTACGGCAAAAACTGGACACACTTCGTGTACAAACTGGACAATCTCTTTCGAAGTATAATGGTTTCGGATGAGAACTCATCTGTTACACTGGCACTTCATTTTTTAAACTTATTACAACTCCAGACTTTTTTTTGCGTTCCGTATGCACCATTCAAAGCGACATCATCAATTTTCAACACTTTTTGACATCATTTTGCTATTTTTCAGTCATTTACCGATTTGTTTAGAGAGCTAAATGACCGTGAAATTGAAAATCACTACAAAATGAACTCTGAAAATGTCGAAACTTGGCATGGTATCATCATTTCACCCACATAGCATGTGCCAAAGAGTAGAGAGGGTTACGGCAAAAATTGGACGCACTTCGTGTACAAGCTAGACAATCTCTTTCGAAGTATCAGGGTTTCTGACGAGAACTCATTTGTTAGATGGGCACTTAATTTTTTAAACTTATTACAACTCCAGACTTTTTTGTGTTCCGTACACACCATTCGAAGCGACGTCATCAATTTTCAAAACTTTCTGACATCATTGGCTATTTTTCAGTCATTTACCGATTTGTTTAGAGAGCTAAATGACCGTGAAATTGTAAATCACTACAAATGAACTCTGAAAATGTCAAAACTTGGCATGGTATCATCATTTCACCCACATAGCATGTGCAAAAGAGTAGAGAGGGTTATGGCAAAAACTGGACGCACTTCGTGTACAAACTGGACAATCTCATTCGAAGTATCAGGGTATCTGACGAGAACTCATCTATTACATGGGTACTTCATTTTTTTAAACTTATTACAACTCCAGACTTTTTTACGTTCCGTAGACACCATTCAAAGCGACGTCATCAATTTTCGAAACTTTCTGACATCATTTGCTATTTTTTAGTCATTTACCGATTTGTTAGAGAGCTAAATGACCGTGAAATTGAAAATCACTACAAAATGAACTCTGAAAATGTCAAAACTTGGCATGGTATCATCATTTCACCCACATAGCATGTGCAAAAGAGTAGAGAGGGTTACGGCAAAAACTGGACGCACTTCGTGTACAAACTGGACAATCTCTTTCGAAGTATCAGTGTTTCTCACGAGAACTCATCTGTTACATGGGCACTTCATTTTTTTAAACTTATTACAAATCTAGACTTTTTTGCATTCCGTACGCACCATTCAAAGCGACGTCATCAATTTTCAACACTTTCTGACATCATTTGCTATTTTTCAGTCATTTACCGATTTGTTTACAGAGCTAAATGACCGTGAAATTGAAAATCACTACAAAATGAACTCTGAAAATGTCGAAACTTGGCATGGTATCATCATTTCACCCACATAGCATGTGCAAAAGAGTAGAGAGGGTTACGGCAAAAACTGGACGCACTTCGTGTACAAGCTGGACAATCTCTTTCGAAGTATCACGGTTTGTGACGAGAACTCATCTGTTACATGGGTACTTCATTTTTTTAAACTTATTACAACTCCAGACTTTTTTACGTTCCGTACACACCATTCAAAGCGACGTCATCAATTTTCAAAACTTTCTGACATCATTTGCTATTTTTCAGTCATTTACCGATTTGTTTAGAGAGCTAAATGACCATGAAATTGAAAATCACTACAAAATGAACTCTGAAAATGTCGAAACTTGGCATGGTATCATCATTTCACCCACATAGGATGTGCAAAAGAGTAGAGAGGGTTTCGGCAAAAACTGGACACACTTCGTGTACAAACTGGACAATCTCTTTCGAAGTATAATGGTTTCGGACGAGAACTCATCTGTTACACTGGCACTTCACTTTTTAAACTTATTACAACTCCAGACTTTTTTTTGCGTTCCGTATGCACCATTCAAAGCGACATCATCAATTTTCAACACTTTTTGACATCGTTTTGCTATTTTTCAGTCATTTACCGATTTGTTTAGAGAGCTAAATGACCGTGAAATTGAAAATCACTACAAAATGAACTCTGAAAATGTCGAAACTTGGCATGGTATCATCATTTCACCCACATAGCATGTGCCAAAGAGTAGAGAGGGATACGGCAAAAACTGGACGCACTTCGTGTACAAGCTAGACAATCTCTTTCGAAGTATCAGGGTTTCTGACGAGAACTCATCTGTTACATGGGCACTTAATTTTTTTAAACTTATTACAACTCCAGACTTTTTTGTGTTCCGTACACACCATTCAAAGCGACGTCATCAATTTTCAAAACTTTCTGACATCATTGACTATTTTTCAGTCATTTACCGATTTGTTTAGACAGCTAAATGACCGTGAAATTGAAAATCACTACAAAAAGAACTCTGAAAATGTCAAAACTTGGCATGGTATCATCATTTCACCCACATAGCATGTGCAAAAGAGTAGAGAGGGTTACGGCAAAAACTGGACGCACTTCGTGTACAAGCTGGACAATCTCTTTGGAAGTATCAGGGTTTCGGACGAGAACTCATCTGTTACATGGGCACTTCATGTTTTTTAAACATGTTACAACTCCAGATTTTTTTGCGTTCCGTACACACCATTCAAAGCGACATCATCAATTTTCAAAACTTTCTGACATCATTTGCTATTTTTTAGTCATTTACTGATTTGTTTAGAGAGCTAAATGACCGTGAAATTGAAAATTACTACAAAATGAACTCTGAAAATGTCGAAACTTGGCATGGTATCATCATTTCACCCACATAGCATGTGCAAAAGAGTAGAGAGGGTTACGGCAAAAACTGGACGCACTTCGTGTGCAAACTGGACAATCTCTTTCGGAGTATCAGGGTTTCTGACGAGAACTCATCTGTTAGATGGGCACTTAATTTTGTAAACTTATTACAACTCCAGACTTTTTTGTGTTCCGTACACACCATTCGAAGCGACGTCATCAATTTTCAAAACTTTCTGACATCATTGGCTATTTTTCAGTCATTTACCGATTTGTTTAGAGAGCTAAATGACCGTGAAATTGAAAATCACTACAAAATGAACTCTGAAAATGTCGAAACTTGGCATGGTATCATCATTTCACCCACATAGCATGTGCAAAAGAGTAGAGAGGGTTACGGCAAAAACTGGATGCACTTCGTTTACAAGCTGGACAATCTCTTTCGAAGTATTAGGGTTTGTGACGAGAACTCATCTGTTACATGGGTACTTCATTTTTTTAAACTTATTACAACTCCAGACTTTTTCGCGTTCCGTACACACCATTCAAAACGACATCATCAATTTTCAATACTTTCTGACATCATTTGCTATTTTTCAGTCATTTACCGATTTGTTTAGAGAGCTAAATGACCGTGAAATTGAAAATCACTACAAAATGAACTCTGAAAATGTCGAAACTTGGCATGGTATCATCATTTCACCCACATAGCATGTGCAAAAGAGTAGAGAGGGTTACGACAAAAACTGGACACACTTCGTGTACAAACTGGACAATCTCTTTCGAAGTATCAGGGTTTCGGACGAGAACTCATATGTTACGTTGGCACTTCATTTTTTTTAAACTTATTACAACTCTAGACTTTTTTTGCGTTCCGTACGCACCCTTCAAAGCGACGTCATCAATTTTCAACACTTTCTGACATCATTTTGCTATTTTTCAGTCATTTACCGATTTGTTTAGAGAGCTAAATGACCGTGAAATTGAAAATCACTACAAAATGAACTCTGAAAATGTCAAAACTTGGCATGGTATCATCATTTCACCCACATAGCATGTGCAAAAGAGTAGAGAGGGTTACGGCAAAAACTGGACGCACTTCGTGTACAAGCTGGACAATCTCTTTCGAAGTATCAGGGTTTCGGACGAGAACTCATCTGTTACATGGGCACTTCATTTTTTTAAACATGTTACAACTCCAGATTTTTTTGCGTTCCGTACACACCATTCAAAGCGACGTCATCAATTTTCATAACTTTCTGACATCATTTGCTGTTTTTTAGTCATTTACTGATTTGTTTAGAGAGCTAAATGACCGTGAAATTGAAAATTACTACAAAATGAACTCTGAAAATGTCGAAACTTGGCATGGTATCATCATTTCACCCGCATAGCATGTGCAAAAGAGTAGAGAGGGTTACGGAAAAAACTGGACGCACTTCGTTTACAAGCTGGACAATCTCTTTCGAAGTATCAGGGTTTGTGACGAGAACTCATCTGTTACATGGGTACTTCATTTTTTTAAACTTATT
>NW_025228404.1:8355-9194 GCF_018294505.1 Triticum aestivum | reverse complement strand
AGACTTTTTTGTGTTCCGTACACACCATTCAAAGTGACGTCGTCAATTTTCAAAACTTTCTGACATCATTGGCTATTTTTCAGTCATTTACTGATTTGTTTAGAGAGCTAAATGACCGTGAAATTGAAAATTACTACAAAATGAACTCTGAAAATGTCGAAACTTGGCATGGTATCATCATTTCACCCACATAGCATGTCCAAAAGAGTAGAGAGGGTTACGGAAAAAACTCGACGCACTTCGTGTACAAACTGGACAATCTCTTTCGGAGTATCAGGGTTTCGGACGAGAACTCATCTGTTACACTATCACTTAATTTTTTTAAACTTATTACAACTCAAGATATTTTTTGCGTTCCGTACGCACCATTCAAAGCGACGTCATCAATTTTCAACACATTCTGACATCATTTGCTATTTTTCAGTCATTTACCGATTTGTTTACAGAGCTAAATGACCGTGAAATTGAAAATCACTACAAAATGAACTCTGAAAATGTCGAAACTTGGCATGGTATCATCATTTCACCCACATAGCATGTGCAAAAGAGTAGAGAGGGTTACGGAAAAAACTGGACGCACTTCGTGTACAAGCTGGACAATCTCTTTCGAAGTATCAAGGTTTGTGACGAGAACTCATCTGTTACATGGGTACTTCATTTTTTTAAACTTATTACAACTCCAAACTTTTTTACGTTCCGTACACACCATTCAAAGCGACGTCATCAATTTTCAAAACTTTCTGACATCATTTGCTATTTTTCAGTCATTTACCGATTTGTTTAGAGAGCTAAATGACCGTGAAATTGAAAATCACTACAAAATGAACTCTGAAAATGTC
>NW_025228404.1:5962-7838 GCF_018294505.1 Triticum aestivum | reverse complement strand
CACACTTCGTGTACAAACTGGACAATCTCTTTCGAAGTATAAGGGTTTCGGACGAGAACACATGTGTTACACTGGCACTTCATTTTTTAAACTTATTACAAATCCAGACTTTTTTTGCGTTCCGTACGCACCATTCAAAGCGACATCATCAATTTTCAACACTTTCTGACATCATTTTGATATTTTTCAGTCATTTACCGATTTGTTTAGAGAGCTAAATGACCGTGAAATTGAAAATCACTACAAAATGAACTCTGAAAATATCGAAACTTGGCATGGTATCATCATTTCACCCACATAGCAGGTGCCAAAGAGTAGAGAGGGTTACGGCAAAAACTGGACGCACTTCGTGTACAAGCTAGACAATCTCTTTCGAAGTATCAGGGTTTCGGACGGGAACTCATCTGTTACATGGGCACTTCATTTTTTTAAACATGTTACAACTCCAGATTTTTTTGCGTTCCGTACGCACCATTCAAAGCGACGTCATCAATTTTCAAAACTTTCTGACATCATTGGCTATTTTTCAGTCATTTACCGATTTGTTTAGAGAGCTAAATGACCGTGAAATTGAAAATCACTACAAAATGAACTCTGAAAATGTCGAAACTTCGCATGGTATCGTCATTTCACCCACATAGCATGTGCAAAAGAGTAGAGAGGGTTATGGCAAAAACTGGACGCACTTCGTGTACAAACTGGACAATCTCTTTCGAAGTATCAGGGTATCTGACGAGAACTCATCTGTTACATGGGTACTTCATTTTTTAAACTTATTACAACTCCAGACTTTTTTGCATCCCGTACAAACCATTCAAAGCGACGTCATCAATTTTCAAAACTTTCTGACATCATTTGCTATTTTTTTAGTCATTTACCGATTTGTTAGAGAGCTAAATGACCGTGAAATTGAAAATCACTACAAAATGAACTCTGAAAATGTCAAAACTTGGCATGCTATCATCATTTCACCCACATAGCATGTGCAAAAGAGTAGAGAGGGTTACGGCAAAAACTGGACGCACTTCGTGTACAAACTGGACAATCTCTTTCGATGTATCAGGGTTTCGGACGAGAACTCATCTGTTACGTTGGCACTTCATTTTTTTAAACTTATTACAACTCCAGACTTTTTTGCGTTCCGTACGCACCATTCAAAGCGACGTGACCTATTTTCAACACTTTCTGACATCATTTGCTATTTTTCAATCATTTACCGATTTGTTTAGAGAGCTAAATGACCGTGAAATTGAAAATCACTGCAAAATGAACTCTGAAAATGTCGAAACTTGTCATGGTATCATCATTTCACTCACATAGCATGTGCAAAAGAGTAGAGAGGGTTACGACAGAAACTGGACGCACTTCGTGTACAAACTGGACAATCTCTTTCGAAGTATCAGTGTTTCTGACGAGAACTCATCTGTTACATGGGCACATCATTTTTTTAAACTTATTACAAATCCAGACTTTTTTGCATTCCGTACGCACCATTCAAAGCAACGTCATCAATTTTCAACACTTTCTGACATCATTTGCTATTTTTCAGTCATTTACCGATTTGTTTAGAGAGCTAAATGACCGTGAAATTGAAAATCACTACAAAATGAACTCTAAAAATGTAGAAACTTGGCATGGTATCATCATTTCACCCAAATAGCATGTGCAAAAGAGTAGAGAGGGTTACGGCAGAAACTGGACGCCCTTCGTGTACAAACTGGACAATCTCTTTCGAAGTATCAGTGTTTCTGACAAGAACTCATCTGTTACATGGGCACATCATTTTTTTAAACTTATTACAAATCCAGACTTTTTTGCTTTCCGTACGCACCATTCAAAGCAACGTCATCAATTTTCAACACTTTCTGACATCATT
>NW_025228404.1:0-1742 GCF_018294505.1 Triticum aestivum | reverse complement strand
TTTAGTCATTTACTGATTTGTTTAGAGAGCTAAATGACCGTGAAATTGAAAATTACTACAAAATGAACTCTGAAAATGTCGAAACTTGGCATGGTATCATCATTTCACCCACATAGCATGTGCAAAAGAGTAGAGAGGGTTACGGGAAAAACTGGACGCACTTCGTATACAAACTGGACAATCTCTTTCGGAGTTTCAGGGTTTCGGACGAGAACTCATCTGTTACACTATCACTTAATTTTTTTAAACTTATTACAACTCAAGATTTTTTTTGCGTTCCGTACGCACCATTCAAAGCGACGTCATCAATTTTCAACACTTTCTGACATCATTTGCTATTTTTCAGTCATTTACCGATTTGTTTAGAGAGCTAAATGACCGTGAAATTGAAAATCACTACAAAATGAACTCTGAAAATGTCGAAACTTGGCATGGTATCATCATTTCACCCACATAGCATGTGCAAAAGAGTAGAGAGGGTTACGGCAAAAACTGGACACACTTCGTGTACAAACTGGACAATCTCTTTCGAAGTATAAGGGTTTCGGACGAGAACTCATGTGTTACACTGGCACTTCATTTTTTAAACTTATTACAACTCCAGACTTTTTTTGCGTTCCGTACGCACCATTCAAAGCGACATCATCAATTTTCAACACTTTCTGACATCATTTTGCTATTTTTCAGTCATTTACCGATTTGTTTAGAGAGCTAAATGACCGTGAAATTGAAAATCACTACAAAATGAACTCTGAAAATATTGAAACTTGGCATGGTATCATCATTTCACCCACATAGCATGTGCCAAAGAGTAGAGAGGGTTACGGCAAAAACTGGACGCACTTCGTGTACAAGCTAGACAATCTCTTTCGAAGTATCAGGGTTTCTGACGAGAACTCATCTGTTATATGGACACTTAATTTTTTAAACTTATTACAACTCTAGACTTTTTTGTGTTCCGTACACACCATCCAAAGCGACGTCATCAATTTTCAAAACTTTCTGACATCATTGGCTATTTTTCAGTCATTTACCGATTTGTTTAGAGAGCTAAATGGTCGTGAAATTGAAAATCACTACAAAATGAACTCTGAAAATGTCAAAACTTGGCATGGTATCATCATTTCACCCACATAGCATGTGCAAAAGAGTAGAGAGGGTTATGGCAAAAACTGGACGCACTTCGTGTACAAACTGGACAATCTCTTTCGAAGTATCAGGGTATCTGAGGAGAACTCTTCTATTACATGGGTACTTCATTTTTTAAACTTATTACAACTCCAGACTTTTTTGCGTCCCGTACAAACCATTCAAAGCGACGTCATCAATTTTCAAAACTTTCTGACATCATTTGCTATTTTTTTAGTCATTTACCGATTTGTTAGAGAGCTAAATGACCGTGAAATTGAAAATCACTACAAAATGAACTCTGAAAATGTCAAAACTTGGCATGCTATCATCATTTCACCCACATAGCATGTGCAAAAGAGTAGAGAGGGTTACGGCAAAAACTGGACGCACTTCGTGTACAAACTGGACAATCTCTTTCGATGTATCAGTGTTTCGGACGAGAACTCATCTGTTACATTGGCACTTCATTTTTTTAAACTTATTACAACTCCAGACTTTTTTGCGTTCCGTACGCACCATTCAAAGCGAAGTGACCTATTTTCAACACTTTCTGACATCATTTGCTATTTTTCAGTCATTTACCGATTTGTTTAGAGAGCTAAATGACCGTG
>NW_025228403.1:49940-63165 GCF_018294505.1 Triticum aestivum | reverse complement strand
TGTGATTTCCACGATTGATGAACCCCGGGGGTGCGTTTATGTGTCGGTCATCAACACTCACAATTTTGGCCAATTCTGGCCGTCTCGTGGACTATTACTCACTGTTTTGGGGTCCCGGAGTGATTTCCACGATTGACGAACCTCTGGGTGCGTTTACGTTTCGGTCATCAACACTCGCAGGTTTTGTTGATTCCGACCCGTTTCGTGGACTATTACTCACCGTTTTGGGGTCCCAAAGAGATTTCCATTTTTGTCGAACCCCAAGGTGTGCTTGCGTGTTGGTCCTCAAGACTCGCAGTTTTGGCCGATTTTGGCCCGTTTTTGAACTATTACACAGTTTTGGCATCCCGAAGTGATTTCCACGATTGACAAACCCTACGGTGCGCTCACGTGTCGGTCATCAACAATCGCAGTTTTGGCCGATTCTGGTCCGTTTGGTGCACTATTACTCACCGTTTTGGGGTCCTAGAGCGATTTACATGATTTGCGATCCCCGGGGTGCGTTTATGTGTCGGTTATCAACACTCATCATTTTGCCCAATTCTGGTCCGTCTCGTGGACTATTACTCACCGTTTTGGGGTCCCAGAGCGATTTCCACGATTCACGATCCCGGGGGTGCGTTTACGTGCCCGTCGTCAACACTCATAGTTCTGGCCAATTCTGACCCGTTTCGTGGACTATCACTCACCTTTTTGGGGTCCCGAAGCGATTTCCATAGTTGTTGAACCCAAAGATGCACTTACGTGTCATTCATCAACACTCGCAGTTTTGGCCGATTCTCGCCCGTTTTGTGGACTATTACTCGCTGTTTCGGGTCCCGGAGGGATTTCCAAGATTGACGAACCCCTGGTGCATTTATGTTTTGGTCATCAACAATCGCGGTTTTTGTCGATTATGTCCCTTTCGTGGACTATTACTCACCGTTTTACGGTCCTAAAGCGATTTCCATTGTTGTCGAACCCCAAGGTGTGCTTTCGTGTTGGTCGTCAAGTCTCGCAGTTTTGGCCGATTCTGGCCCGTTTCTTGGATTATTACTCAGTTTTGGGGTCCCGATGTGATTTGCACGATTGATGAACCCCGGGGGTGCGTTTATGTGTCGGTCATCAACACTCACAATTTTGGCCAATTCTGGCCGTCTCGTGGACTATTACTCACTGTTTTGGGGTCCCGGAGTGATTTCCACGATTGACGAACCTCTGGGTGCGTTTACGTCTCGGTCATCAACACTCGCAGGTTTTGTTGATTCCGACCCGTTTCGTGGACTATTACTCACCGTTTTGGGGTCCCAAAGAGATTTCCATTTTTGTCGAACCCCAAGGTGTGCTTGCGTGTTGGTCGTCAAGACTCGCAGTTTTGGCCGATTTTGGCCCGTTTTTGAACTATTACACAGTTTTGGTATCCCGAAGTGATTTCCACGATTGACAAACCCTACGGTGCGCTTACGTGCCGGTCATCAACAATCGCAGTTTTGGCCGATTCTGGTCCGTTTGGTGCACTATTACTCACCGTTTTGGGGTCCTAGAGCGATTTACACGATTTGCGATCCATGGGGTGCGTTTATGTGTCGGTTATCAACACTCACCATTTTGCCCAATTCTGGTCCGTCTCGTGGACTATTACTCACCGTTTTGGGGTCCCAGAGCGATTTCCACGATTCACGATCCCGGGGGTGCGTTTACGTGCCCGTCGTCAACACTCACAGTTCTGGCCAATTCTGACCCGTTTCGTGGACTATCACTGACCTTTTTGGGGTCCCGAACCGATTTCCATTGTTGTTGAACCCAAAGATGCACTTACGTGTCATTCATCAACACTCGCAGTTTTGGCCGATTCTCGCCCGTTTTGTGGACTATTACTCGCTGTTTCGGGTCCCGGAGGGATTTCCACGATTGACGAACCCCTGGTGCATTTATGTTTTGGTCATCAACAATCGCGGTTTTTGTCGATTATGTCCCTTTCGTGGACTATTACTCACCGTTTTAGGGTCCTAAAGCGATTTCCATTGTTGTCGAACCCCAAGGTGTGCTTTCGTGTTGGTCGTCAAGTCTCGCAGTTTTGGCCGATTCTGGCCCGTTTCTTGGATTATTACTCAGTTTTGGGGTCCCGATGTGATTTCCATGATTGATGAACCCCGGGGGTGCGTTTATGTGTCGGTCATCAACACTCACAATTTTGGCCAATTCTGGCCGTCTCGTGGACTATTACTCACTGTTTTGGGGTCCCGGAGTGATTTCCACGATTGACAAACCTCTGGGTGCGTTTACGTGTCGGTCATCAACACTCGCAGGTTTTGTTGATTCCGACCCGTTTCGTGGACTATTACTCACCGTTTTGTGGTCCCAAAGAGATTTCCATTTTTGTCGAACCCCAAGGTGTGCTTGCGTGTTGGTCGTCAAGACTCGCAGTTTTGGCCGATTTTGGCCCGTTTTTGAACTATTACACAGTTTTGGCATCCCGAAGTGATTTCCACGATTGACAAACCCTACGGTGCGCTTACGTGTCGGTCATCAACAATCGCAGTTTTGGCCGATTCTGGTCCGTTTGGTGCACTATTACTCACCGTTTTGGGGTCCTAGAGCGATTTACACGATTTGCGATCCCCGGGGTGCGTTTATGTGTCGGTTATCAACACTCACCATTTTGCCCAATTCTGGTCCGTCTCGTGGACTATTACTCACCGTTTTGGGGTCCCAGAGCGATTTCCACGATTCACGATCCCGGGGGTGCGTTTACGTGCCCGTCGTCAACACTGATAGTTCTGGCCAATTCTGACCCGTTTCGTGGACTATCACTCACCTTTTTGGGGTCCCGAAGCGATTTCCATAGTTGTTGAACCCAAAGATGCACTTACGTGTCATTCATCAACACTCGCAGTTTTGGCCGATTCTCGCCCGTTTTGTGGACTATTACTCGCAGTTTCGGGTCCCGGAGGGATTTTCACGATTGACGAACCCCTGGTGCATTTATGTTTTGGTCATCAACAATCGCGGTTTTTGTCGATTATGTCCCTTTCGTGGACTATTACTCACCGTTTTACGGTCCTAAAGCGATTTCCATTGTTGTCGAACCCCAAGGTGTGCTTTCGTGTTGGTCGTCAAGTCTCGCAGTTTTGGCCGATTCTGGCCCGTTTCTTGGATTATTACTCAGTTTTGGGGTCCCGATGTGATTTCCACGATTGATGAACCCCGGGGGTGCGTTTATGTGTCGGTCATCAACACTCACAATTTTGGCCAATTCTGGCCGTCTCGTGGACTATTACTCACTGTTTTGGGGTCCCGGAGTGATTTCCACGATTTACGAACCTCTGGGTGCATTTACGTGTCGGTCATCAACACTCGCAGGTTTTGTTGATTCCGACCCGTTTCGTGGACTATTACTCACCGTTTTGGGGTCCCAAAGAGATTTCCATTTTTGTCGAACCCCAAGGTGTGCTTGCGTGTTGGTCGTCAAGACTCGCAGTTTTGGCCGATTTTGGCCCGTTTTTGAACTATTACACAGTTTTGGCATCCCGAAGTGATTTCCACGATTGACAAACCCTACGGTGCGCTTACGTGTCGGTCATCAACAATCGCAGTTTTGGCCGATTCTGGTCCGTTTGGTGCACTATTACTCACCGTTTTGGGGTCCTAGAGCGATTTACACGATTTGCGATCCCCGGGGTGCGTTTATGTGTCGGTTATCACCATTTTGCCCAATTCTGGTCCGTCTCGTGGACTATTACTCACCGTTTTGGGGTCCCAGAGCGATTTCCACGATTCACGATCCCGGGGGTGCGTTTACGTGCCCGTCGTCAACACTCATAGTTCTGGCCAATTCTGACCCGTTTCGTGGACTACCACTCACCTTTTTAGGGTCCCGAAGCGATTTCCATAGTTGTTGAACCCAAAGATGCACTTACGTGTCGTTCATCAACACTCGCAGTTTTGGCCGATTCTGGCCTGTTTTGTGGACTATTACTCGCAGTTTCGGGTCCCGGGGGGATTTCCACGATTGACGAACCCCTGGTGCATTTATGTTTCGGTCATCAACAATCGCGGTTTTTGTTGATTATGTCCCTTTCGTGGACTATTACTCACCGTTTTAGGGTCCTAAAGCGATTTCCATTGTTGTCGAACCCCAAGGTGTGCTTTCGTGTTGGTCGTCAAGTCTCGCAGTTTTGGCCGATTCTGGCCCGTTTCTTGGATTATTACTCAGGTTTGGGGTCCCGATGTGATTTCCACGATTGATGAACCCCGGGGGTGCGTTTATGTGTCGGTCATCAACACTCACAATTTTGGCCAATTCTGGCCGTCTCGTGGACTATTACTCACTGTTTTGGGGTCCCGGAGTGATTTCCACGATTGACGAACCTCTGGGTGCGTTTACGTGTCGGTCATCAACACTCGCAGGTTTTGTTGATTCCGACCCGTTTCGTGGACTATTACTCACCGTTTTGGGGTCCCAAAGAGATTTCCATTTTTGTCGAACCCCAAGGTGTGCTTGCGTGTTGGTCATCAAGACTCGCAGTTTTGGCCGATTTTGGCCCGTTTTTGAACTATTACACAGTTTTGGCATCCCGAAGTGATTTCCACGATTGACAAACCCTACGGTGCGCTTACGTGTCGGTCATCAACAATCGCAGTTTTGGCCGATTCTGGTCCGTTTGGTGCACTATTACTCACCGTTTTGGGGTCCTAGAGCGATTTATACGATTTGCGATCCCCGGGGTGCGTTTATGTGTCGGTTATCAACACTCACCATTTTGCCCAATTCTGGTCCGTCTCGTGGACTATTACTCACCGTTTTGGGGTCCCAGAGCGATTTCCACGATTCACGATCCCGGGGGTGCGTTTACGTGCCCGTCGTCAACACTCATAGTTCTGGCCAATTCTGACCCGTTTCGTGGACTATCACTCACCTTCTTGGGGTCCCGAAGCGATTTCCATAGTTGTTGAACCCAAAGATGCACTTACGTGTCATTCATCAACACTCGCAGTTTTGGCCGATTCTCGCCCGTTTTGTGGACTATTACTCGCTGTTTCGGGTCCCGGAGGGATTTCCACGATTGACGAACCCCTGGTGCATTTATGTTTCGGTCATCAACAATCGCGGTTTTTGTCGATTATGTCCCTTTCGTGGACTATTACTCACCGTTTTAGGGTCCTAAAGCGATTTCCATTGTTGTCGAACCCCAAGGTGTGCTTTCGTGTTGGTCGTCAAGTCTCGCAGTTTTGGCCGATTCTGGCCCGTTTCTTGGATTATTACTCAGTTTTGGGGTCCCGATGTGATTTCCACGATTGATGAACCCCGGGGGTGAGTTTATGTGTCGGTCATCAACACTCACAATTTTGGCCAATTCTGGCCGTCTCGTGGACTATTACTCACTGTTTTGGGGTCCCGGAGTGATTTCCACGATTGACGAACCTCTGGGTGCGTTTACGTGTCGGTCATCAACACTCGCAGGTTTTGTTGATTCCGACCCGTTTCGTGGACTATTACTCACCGTTTTGGGGTCCCAAAGAGATTTCCATTTTTGTCGAACCCCAAGGTGTGCTTGCGTGTTGGTCATCAAGACTCGCAGTTTTGGCCGATTTTGGCCCGTTTTTGAACTATTACACAGTTTTGGCATCCCGAAGTGATTTCCACGATTGACAAACCCTACGGTGCGCTTACGTGTCGGTCATCAACAATCGCAGTTTTGGCCGATTCTGGTCCGTTTGGTGCACTATTACTCACCGTTTTGGGGTCCTAGAGCGATTTACACGATTTGCGATCCCCGTGGTGCGTTTATGTGTTGGTTATCAACACTCACCATTTTGCCCAATTCTGGTCCGTCTCGTGGACTATTACTCACCGTTTTGGGGTCCCAGAGCGATTTCCATGATTCACGATCCCGGGGGTGCGTTTACGTGCCCGTCGTCAACACTCATAGTTCTGGCCAATTCTGACCCGTTTCGTGGACTATCACTCACCTTCTTGGGGTCCCGAAGCGATTTCCATAGTTGTTGAACCCAAAGATGCACTTACGTGTCATTCATCAACACTCGCAGTTTTGGCCGATTCTCGCCCGTTTTGTGGACTATTACTCGCTGTTTCGGGTCCCGGAGGGATTTCCACGATTGACGAACCCCTGGTGCATTTATGTTTCGGTCATCAACAATCGCGGTTTTTGTCGATTATGTCCCTTTCGTGGACTATTACTCACCGTTTTAGGGTCCTAAAGCGATTTTCATTGTTGTCGAACCCCAAGGTGTGCTTTCGTGTTGGTCGCCAAGTCTCGCAGTTTTGGCCGATTCAGGCCCGTTTCTTGGATTATTACTCAGTTTTGGGGTCCCGATGTGATTTCCACGATTGATGAACCCCGGGGGTGCGTTTATGTGTCGGTCGTCAACACTCACAATTTTGGCCAATTCTGGCCGTCTCGTGGACTATTACTCACTGTTTTGGGGTCCCGGAGTGATTTCCACGATTGACGAACCTCTGGTTTTGTTGATTCCGACCCGTTTCATGGACTATTACTCACCGTTTTGGGGTCCCAAAGAGATTTCCATTTTTGCCGAACCCCAAGGTGTGCTTGCATGTTGGTCGTCAAGACTCGCAGTTTTGGCCGATTTTGGCCTGTTTTGAACTATTACACAGTTTTGGCATCCCGAAGTGATTTCCATGACTGACGAACCCCAGGGTGATTTTACCTGTTGGTTACCAACACTCACAATTTTTGCCAATTCGGGTCCGTTTCATGGATTATTACTCACTGTTTTGGGGTCCCAGAGCGATTTCCACGATTGATGATCCCCGGGGTGCATTTACATGTTGGTCGTCAAGACACGCAGTTTGGGCCGATTCTGGACTGTTTCTTGGACTATTACTCAGTTTTGGGGTCCCAAAGTGATTTCCACGATTGACGAACCCCGGGGTGCGTGTACGTGTCAGTTATCAACACTCACAATTTTGGCCAGTTCTGGTCCGTGTCGTGGACTATTACTCTCCATTTTAGGGTCCCAGAACGATTTCCATGATTGAAGATCCCCGGGGTGCGTTTGGGAGTCCATCGTCAACAGTGATAGTTTTGGCCAATTCTGACCTGTTTCAATGTCTATTACTCACCGTTTTGGGGTCCCGAAGCGATCTCCATAGTTGTTGAACCCCAAGGTGCGCTTACGTGTTGGTCATCAACAATCATAGTTTTGTCCGATTCTGGTCCGTTTCGTGCACTATTACTCACTATTTCGGGGTCCCGAAGTGTTTTGCACGATTGACGAACCCCGGGGTACGTTTACGTGTCGATCATCAACACTCGCGGTTTTGTCGATTCTAACGCGTTTCGTGGACTATTACTCACCGTTTTGGGGTCCCAAAGAGATCTCCACGATTCACAAACCCTATGGTGCGCTTACGTGTCGGTCATCAACAATCGCAGTTTTGGCCGATTCTGGTCCGTTTGGTGCACTATTACTCACCATTTTGGGGTCCTAGAGCGATTTAGACAATTGGCCATCCCCGGGGTGCGTTTACGTGTCGGTTATCAACACTCACCATTTTGCCCAATTTTGGTCCGTCTCGTGGACTATCACTAACCGTTTTGGGGTCCCAGAGCGATTTCCATGATTCACGATCCCGGGGGTGCGTTTACGTGCCCGTCATCAACACTTATTGTTCTGGCCAATTCTGACCCGTTTCATGGACTATTACTCACCTTTATGGGGTCCCGAAGCGATTTCCATAGTTGTTGAACCCAAAGATGCACTTAGTGTCGTTCATCAACACTCGCAGTTTTGGCCGATTCTGGCCCGTTTTGTGGACTATAACTCGCTTGTTCGGGTCCCGGAGGGATTTCCACGTTTGACAAACCCCTGGTGCGTTTATGTTTCGGTCATGAACAATCGCGATTTTCTTCGATTCTGTCCCTTTCGTGGACTACTACTCACCGTTTTGGGGTCCTAAAGCGATTTCCATTGTGTCGAACCCCAATGTGTGCTTACGTGTTGGTCGTCAAGTCTCGCAGTTTTGGCCAATTCTGGCCCGTTTCTTGGACTATTACTCAGTTTTGGGGTCCCGAAGTGATTTCCACGATTGACGAACCCCGGGGGTGCGTTTATGTGTCGGTCATCAACACTCACAATTTTGGTTAATTTTGGCCGTCTCATGGACTATTACTCGCTGTTTTGGGGTCCCGGAGTGATTTCCATTATTGACGAACCTCTGGGTGCGTTTACATGTCGCTCATCAACACTCGCAGGTTTTGTTGATTCCGACCCGTTTCATGGACTATTACTCACCGTTTTGGGGTCCCAAAGAGATTTCCATTTTTGTCGAACCCCAAGGTGTGCTTGCGTGTTGGTCGTCAAGACTCGCAGTTTTGGCCGATTTTGGCCCGTTTTGAACTATTACACAGTTTTGGCATCCCGAAGTGATTTCCACGATTGACAAACCCTACGGTGCGCTTACGTGTCGGTCATCAACAATCGCAGTTTTGGCTGATTCTGGTCCGTTTGGTGCACTATTACACACCGTTTTGGGGTCCTAGAGCGATTTACAGGATTTGCGATCCCCGGGGTGCGTTTATGTGTCGGTTATCAACACTCACCATTTTGCCCAATTCTGGTCTGTCACGTGGACAATTACTCACTATTTTGGGGTCCTAGAGCGATTTCCACGATTCACAATCCCAGGGGTGCGTTTACGTGCCCGTCGTCAACACTCATAGTTCTGGCCAATTCTGACCCGTTTCGTGGACTATTACTCACCTTTTTGGGGTCCCGAAGCGATTTCCATAGTTGTTGAACCCAAAGATGCACTTACGTGTCGGTCATCAACAATCGCAGTTTTGGCCGATTCTGGTCCGTTTGGTGCACTATTACTCACCGTTTTGGGGTCCCGGAGGGATTTCCACGATTGACGAACCCCGGGGTGCGTTTATGTGTCGGTTATCAACACTCACCATTTTGCCCAATTCTGGTCTGTCACGTGGACAATTACTCACTGTTTTGGGGTCCTAGAGCGATTTCCACGATTTACAATCCCAGGGGTGCGTTTACGTGCCCGTCGTCAACACTCATAGTTCTGGCCAATTCTGACCCGTTTCGTGGACTATTACTCACCTTTTTGGGGTCCCGAAGCGATTTCCATAGTTGTTGAACCCAAAGATGCACTTACGTGTCGTTCATCAACACTCGCAGTTTTGGCCGATTCTGGCCCGTTTTGTGGACTATTACTCGCTGTTTCGGGTCCCGGAGGGATTTCCACGATTGACGAACCCCTGGTGCATTTATGTTTCGGTCATCAACAATCGCGGTTTTTGTCGATTATGTCCCTTTCATGGACTATTACTCACCGTTTTAGGGTCCTAAAGCGATTTTCATTGTTGTCGAACCCCAAGGTGTGCTTTCGTGTTGGTCGCCAAGTCTCGCAGTTTTGGCCGATTCTGGCCCGTTTCTTGGATTATTACTCAGTTTTGGGGTCCCGATGTGATTTCCACGATTGATGAACCCCGGGGGTGCATTTATGTGTCGGTCATCAACACTCACAATTTTGGCCAATTCTGGCCGTCTCGTGGACTATTACTCACTGTTTTGGGGTCCCGGAGTGATTTCCACGATTGACGAACCTCTGGGTGCGTTTACATGTCGGTCATCAACACTCGCAGGTTTTTTTGATTCCGACCCGTTTCGTGGACTATTACTCACCGTTTTGGGGTCCCAAAGAGATTTCCGTTTTTGTCGAACCCCAAGGTGTGCTTGCATGTTGGTCGTCAAGACTCGCAGTTTTGGCCGATTTTGGCCCGTTTTGAACTATTACACAGTTTTGGCATCCCGAAGTGATTTCCACGACTGACGAACCCCAGGGTGATTTTACCTGTTGGTTACCAACACTCACAATTTTTGCCAATTCGGGTCCGTTTCATGGATTATTACTCACTGTTTTGGGGTCCCAGAGCGATTTCCACGATTGATGATCCCCGGGGTGCATTTACATGTTGGTCGTCAAGACACGCAGTTTGGGCCGATTCTGGACTGTTTCTTGGACTATTACTCAGTTTTGGGGTCCCAAAGTGATTTCCACGATTGACGAACCCTGGGGTGCGTGTACGTGTCAGTTATCAACACTCACAATTTTGGCCAGTTCTGGTCCGTGTCGTGGACTATTACTCTCCATTTTAGGGTCCCAGAACGATTTCCATGATTGAAGATCCCCGGGGTGCATTTGGGAGTCCATCGTCAACAGTGATAGTTTTGGCCAATTCTGACCTGTTTCAATGTCTATTACTCACCGTTTTGGGGTCCCGAAGCGATCTCCATAGTTGTTGAACCCCAAGGTGCGCTTACGTGTTGGTCATCAACAATCATAGTTTTGTCCGATTCTGGTCCGTTTCGTGCACTATTACTCACTATTTCGGGGTCCCGAAGTGTTTTGCACGATTGACGAACCCCGGGGTGCGTTTACGTGTCGGTCATCAACACTCGCGGTTTTGTCGATTCTAACGCGTTTCGTGGACTATTACTCACCGTTTTGGGGTCCCAAAGAGATTTCCACGATTCACAAACCCTATGGTGCGCTTACGTGTCGGTCATCAACAATCGCAGTTTTGGCCGATTCTGGTCCGTTTAGTGCACTATTACTCACCATTTTGGGGTCCTAGAGCGATTTAGACGATTGGCCATCCCCGGGGTGCGTTTACGTGTCGATTATCAACACTCACCATTTTGCCCAATTCTGGTCCGTCTCGTGGACTATCACTAACCGTTTTGGGGTCCCAGAGCGATTTCCATGATTCACGATCCCGGGGGTGCGTTTACGTGCCCGTCATCAACACTTATTGTTCTGGCCAATTCTGACCCGTTTCATGGACTATTACTCACCTTTATGGGGTCCCGAAGCGATTTCCATAGTTGTTGAACCCAAAGATGCACTTACGTGTCGTTCATCAACACTCGCAGTTTTGGCCGATTCTGGCCCGTTTTGTGGACTATAACTCGCTGGTTCGGGTCCCGGAGGGATTTCCACGTTTGACAAACCCCTGGTGCGTTTATGTTTCGGTCATGAACAATCGCGATTTTCTTCGATTCTGTCCCTTTCGTGGACTACTACTCACCGTTTTGGGGTCCTAAAGCGATTTCCATTGTGTCGAACCCCAATGTGTGCTTACGTGTTGGTCGTCAAGTCTCACAGTTTTGGCCAATTCTGGCCCGTTTCTTGGACTATTACTCAGTTTTGGGGTCCCGAAGTGATTTCCATGATTGACGAACCCCGGGGGTGCGTTTATGTGTCGGTCATCAACACTCACAATTTTGGTTAATTCTGGCCGTCTCATGGACTATTACTCGCTGTTTTGGGGTCCCGGAGTGATTTCCATTATTGACGAACCTCTGGGTGCGTTTACATGTCGCTCATCAACACTCGCAGGTTTTGTTGATTCCGACCCGTTTCATGGACTATTACTCACCGTTTTGGGGTCCCAAAGAGATTTCCATTTTTGTCGAACCCCAAGGTGTGCTTGCGTGTTGGTCGTCAAGACTCGCAGTTTTGGCCGATTTTGGCCCGTTTTGAACTATTACACAGTTTTGGCATCCCGAAGTGATTTCCACGATTGACAAACCCTACGGTGCGCTTACGTGTCGGTCATCAACAATCGCAGTTTTGGCCGATTCTGGTCCGTTTGGTGCACTATTACTCACCGTTTTGGGGTCCTAGAGCGATTTACACGATTTGCGATCCCCGGGGTGCGTTTATGTGTCGGTTATCAACACTCACCATTTTGCCCAATTCTGGTCCGTCTCGTGGACTATTACTCACCGTTTTGGGGTCCCAGAGCGATTTCCACGATTCACGATCCCGGGGGTGCGTTTACGTGCCCGTCGTCAACACTCATAGTTCTGGCCAATTCTGACCCGTTTCGTGGACTATTACTCACCTTTTTGGGGTCCCGAAGCGATTTCCATAGTTGTTGAACCCAAAGATGCACTTACGTGTCGTTCATCAACACTCGCAGTTTTGGCCGATTCTGGCCCGTTTTGTGGACTATTACTCGATGTTTCGGGTCCCGGAGGGATTTCCACGATTGACGAACCCCTGGTGCGTTTATGTTTCGGTCATCAACAATCGCGGTTTTTGTCGATTCTATCCCTTTTGTGGACTATTACTCACCGTTTTGGGGTCCTAAAGCGATTTCCATTGCTGTCGAACCCCAAGGTGTGCTTACGTGTTGGTCGTCAAGTCTCGCAGTTTTGGCCGATTCTGGCCCGTTTCTTGGACTATTACTCAGTTTTGGGGTCCCGAAGTGATTTCCACGATTGACGAACCCCGGGGGTGCGTTTATGTGTCGGTCATCAACACTCACAATTTTTGGCCAATTCTGGTCGTCTCGTGGACTATTACTCGCTGTTTTGGGGTCCCGGAGTGATTTCCACGATTGACGAACCTCTGGGTGCGTTTAGATGTTGGTCATCAACACTCGCAGGTTTTGTTGATTCCGACCCGTTTCGTGGACTATTACTCACCGTTTTAGGGTCCCAAAGAGATTTCCATTTTTGTCGAACCCCAAGGTGTGCTTGCGTGTTGGTCGTCAAGACTCCCAGTTTTGGCCGATTTTGGCCCGTTTTTGAACTATTACACAGTTTTGGCATCCCGAAGTGATTTCCACGATTGACAAACACTACGGTGCGCTTACGTGTCGGTCATCAACAATCGCAGTTTTGGCCGATTCTGGTCCGTTTGGTGCACTATTACTCACCGTTTTGGGGTCCTAGAGCGATTTACACGATTTGCGATCCCCGGGGTGCGTTTATGTGTCGGTTATCAACACTCACCATTTTGCCCAATTCTGGTCCGTCTCATGGACTATTACTCACCGTTTTGGGGTCCTAGAGCGATTTCCACGATTCACGATCCTGGGGGTGCGTTTACGTGCCCGTCGTCAACACTCATAGTTCTGGCCAATTCTGACCCGTTTCGTGGACTATTACTCACCTTTTTGGGGTCCCGAAGCGATTTCCATAGTTGTTGAACCCAAAGATGCACTTACGTGTCGGTCATCAACAATCGCAGTTTTGGCCGATTCTGGTCCGTTTGGTGCACTATTACTCACCGTTTTGGGGTCCCGGAGGGATTTCCACGATTGACGAACCCCGGGGTGCGTTTATGTGTCGGTTATCAACACTCACCATTTTGCCCAATTCTGGTCTGTCACGTGGACAATTACTCACTGTTTTGGGGTCCTAGAGCGATTTCCACGATTTACAATCCCAG
>NW_025228403.1:49285-49930 GCF_018294505.1 Triticum aestivum | reverse complement strand
TGGCCGTCTCATGGACTATTACTCGCTGTTTTGGGGTCCCGGAGTGATTTCCATTATTGACGAACCTCTGGGTGCGTTTACATGTCGCTCATCAACACTCGCAGGTTTTGTTGATTCCGACCCGTTTCATGGACTATTACTCACCGTTTTGGGGTCCCAAAGAGATTTCCATTTTTGTCGAACCCCAAGGTGTGCTTGCGTGTTGGTCGTCAAGACTCGCAGTTTTGGCCGATTTTGGCCCGTTTTGAACTATTACACAGTTTTGGCATCCCGAAGTGATTTCCACGATTGACAAACCCTATGGTGCGCTTACGTGTCGGTCATCAACAATCGCAGTTTTGGCCGATTCTGGTCCGTTTGGTGCACTATTACTCACCGTTTTGGGGTCCTAGAGCGATTTACAGGATTTGCGATCCCCGGGGTGCGTTTATGTGTCGGTTATCAACACTCACCATTTTGCCCAATTCTGGTCTGTCACATGGACAATTACTCACTATTTTGGGGTCCTAGAGCGATTTCCATGATTCACAATCCCAGGGGTGCGTTTACGTGCCCGTCGTCAACACTCATAGTTCTGGCCAATTCTGACCCGTTTCGTGGACTATTACTCACCTTTTTGGGGTCCCGAAGCGATTTCCATAGTTG
>NW_025228403.1:21967-45386 GCF_018294505.1 Triticum aestivum | reverse complement strand
GTGTGCTTACGTGTTGGTCGTCAAGTCTCGCAGTTTTGGCCGATTCTGGCCCGTTTCTTGGACTATTACTCAGTTTTGGGGTCCCGAAGTGATTTCCACGATTGACGAACCCCGGGGGTGCGTTTATGTGTCGGTCATCAACACTCACAATTTTTGGCCAATTCTGGTCGTCTCGTGGACTATTACTCGCTGTTTTGGGGTCCCGGAGTGATTTCCACGATTGACGAACCTCTGGGTGCGTTTAGATGTTGGTCATCAACACTCGCAGGTTTTGTTGATTCCGACCCGTTTCGTGGACTATTACTCACCGTTTTAGGGTCCCAAAGAGATTTCCATTTTTGTCGAACCCCAAGGTGTGCTTGCGTGTTGGTCGTTAAGACTCCCAGTTTTGGCCGATTTTGGCCCGTTTTTGAACTATTACACAGTTTTGGCATCCCGAAGTGATTTCCACGATTGACAAACACTACGGTGCGCTTACGTGTCGGTCATCAACAATCGCAGTTTTGGCCGATTCTGGTCCGTTTGGTGCACTATTACTCACCGTTTTGGGGTCCTAGAGCGATTTACACGATTTGCGATCCCCGGGGTGCGTTTATGTGTCGGTTATCAACACTCACCATTTTGCCCAATTCTGGTCCGTCTCATGGACTATTACTCACCGTTTTGGGGTCCTAGAGCGATTTCCACGATTCACGATCCTGGGGGTGCGTTTACGTGCTCGTCGTCAACACTCATAGTTCTGGCCAATTCTGACCCGTTTTGTGGACTATTACTCACCTTTTTGGGGTCCCGAAGCGATTTCCATAGTTGTTGAACCCAAAGATGCACTTACGTGTCGTTCATCAACACTCGCAGTTTTGGCCGATTCTGGCCCGTTTTGTGGACTATAACTCGCTGTTTCGGGTCCCGGAGGGATTTCCACGATTGACGAACCCCTGGTGCGTTTATGTTCCGGTCATCAACAATCGCGGTTTTCTTTGATTCTGTCCCTTTCGTGGACTACTACTCACCGTTTTCGGGTCCTAAAGCGATTTCCATTGCTGTCGAACCCCAAGGTGTGCTTACGTGTTGGTCGTCAAGTCTCGCAGTTTTGGCCGATTCTGGCCCGTTTCTTGGACTATTACTCAGTTTTGGGGTCCCGAAGTGATTTCCACGATTGACGAACCCCGGGGGTGCGTTTATGTGTCGGTCATCAACACTCACAATTTTTGGCCAATTCTGGTCGTCTCGTGGACTATTACTCGCTGTTTTGGGGTCCCGGAGTGATTTCCACGATTGACGAACCTCTGGGTGCGTTTAGATGTTGGTCATCAACACTCGCAGGTTTTGTTGATTCCGACCCGTTTCGTGGACTATTACTCACCGTTTTAGGGTCCCAAAGAGATTTCCATTTTTGTCGAACCCCAAGGTGTGCTTGCGTGTTGGTCGTCAAGACTCCCAGTTTTGGCCGATTTTGGCCCGTTTTTGAACTATTACACAGTTTTGGCATCCCGAAGTGATTTCCACGATTGACAAACACTACGGTGCGATTACGTGTCGGTCATCAAGAATCGCAGTTTTGGCCGATTCTGGTCCGTTTGGTGCACTATTACTCACCGTTTTGGGGTCCTAGAGCGATTTACACGATTTGCGATCCCCGGGGTGCGTTTATGTGTCGGTTATCAACACTCACCATTTTGCCCAATTCTGGTCCGTCTCATGGACTATTACTCACCGTTTTGGGGTCCTAGAGCGATTTCCACGATTCACGATCCTGGGGGTGCGTTTACGTGCCCGTCGTCAACACTCATAGTTCTGGCCAATTCTGACCCGTTTCGTGGACTATTACTCACCTTTTTGGGGTCCCGAAGCGATTTCCATAGTTGTTGAACCCAAAGATGCACTTACGTGTCGTTCATCAACACTCGCAGTTTTGGCCGATTCTGGCCCGTTTTGTGGACTATTACTCGATGTTTCGGGTCCCGGAGGGATTTCCACGATTGACGAACCCCTGGTGCGTTTATGTTTCGGTCATCAACAATCGCGGTTTTTGTCGATTCTATCCCTTTCGTGGACTACTACTCACCGTTTTCGGGTCCTAAAGCGATTTCCATTGCTGTCGAACCCCAAGGTGTGCTTACGTGTTGGTCGTCAAGTCTCGCAGTTTTGGCCGATTCTGGCCCGTTTCTTCGACTATTACTCAGTTTTGGGGTCCCGAAGTGATTTCCACGATTGACGAACCCCGGGGGTGCGTTTATGTGTCGGTCATCAACACTCACAATTTTTGGCCAATTCTGGTCGTCTCGTGGACTATTACTCGCTGTTTTGGGGTCCCGGAGTGATTTCCACGATTGACGAACCTCTGGGTGCGTTTAGATGTTGGTCATCAACACTCGCAGGTTTTGTTGATTCCGACCCGTTTCGTGGACTATTACTCACCGTTTTAGGGTCCCAAAGAGATTTCCATTTTTGTCGAACCCCAAGGTGTGCTTGCGTGTTGGTCGTCAAGACTCCCAGTTTTGGCCGATTTTGGCCCGTTTTTGAACTATTACACAGTTTTGGCATCCCGAAGTGATTTCCACGATTGACAAACCCTACGGTGCGCTTACGTGTCGGTCATCAACAATCGCAGTTTTGGCCGATTCTGGTCCGTTTGGTGCACTATTACTCACCGTTTTGGGGTCCTAGAGCGATTTACAGGATTTGCGATCCCCGGGGTGCGTTTATGTGTCGGTTATCAACACTCACCATTTTGCCCAATTCTGGTCTGTCACGTGGACAATTACTCACTATTTTGGGGTCCTAGAGCGATTTCCACGATTCACAATCCCAGGGGTGCGTTTACGTGCCCGTCGTCAACACTCATAGTTCTGGCCAATTCTGACCCGTTTCGTGGACTATTACTCACCTTTTTGGGGTCCCGAAGCGATTTCCATAGTTGTTGAACCCAAAGATGCACTTACGTGTCGGTCATCAACAATCGCAGTTTTGGCCGATTCTGGTCCGTTTGGTGCACTATTACTCACCGTTTTGGGGTCCCGGAGGGATTTCCACGATTGACGAACCCCGGGGTGCGTTTATGTGTCGGTTATCAACACTCACCATTTTGCCCAATTCTGGTCTGTCACGTGGACAATTACTCACTGTTTTGGGGTCCTAGAGCGATTTCCACGATTTACAATCCCAGTGGTGCGTTTACGTGCCCGTCGTCAACACTCATAGTTCTGGCCAATTCTGACCCGTTTCGTGGACTATTACTCACCTTTTTGGGGTCCCGAAGCGATTTCCATAGTTGTTGAACCCAAAGATGCACTTACGTGTCGTTCATCAACACTCGCAGTTTTGGCCGATTCTGGCCCGTTTTGTGGACTATTACTCGATGTTTCGGGTCCCGGAGGGATTTCCACGATTGACGAACCCCTGGTGCGTTTATGTTTCGGTCATCAACAATCGCGGTTTTTGTCGATTCTATCCCTTTTGTGGACTATTACTCACCGTTTTGGGGTCCTAAAGCGATTTCCATTGCTGTCGAACCCCAAGGTGTGCTTACGTGTTGGTCGTCAAGTCTCGCAGTTTTGGCCGATTCTGGCCCGTTTCTTGGACTATTACTCAGTTTTGGGGTCCCGAAGTGATTTCCACGATTGACGAACCCCGGGGGTGCGTTTATGTGTCGGTCATCAACACTCACAATTTTTGGCCAATTCTGGTCGTCTCGTGGACTATTACTCGCTGTTTTGGGGTCCCGGAGTGATTTCCACGATTGACGAACCTCTGGGTGCGTTTAGATGTTGGTCATCAACACTCGCAGGTTTTGTTGATTCCGACCCGTTTCGTGGACTATTACTCACCGTTTTAGGGTCCCAAAGAGATTTCCATTTTTGTCGAACCCCAAGGTGTGCTTGCGTGTTGGTCGTCAAGACTCCCAGTTTTGGCCGATTTTGGCCCGTTTTTGAACTATTACACAGTTTTGGCATCCCGAAGTGATTTCCACGATTGACAAACACTACGGTGCGCTTACGTGTCGGTCATCAACAATCGCAGTTTTGGCCGATTCTGGTCCGTTTGGTGCACTATTACTCACCGTTTTGGGGTCCTAGAGCGATTTACACGATTTGCGATCCCCGGGGTGCGTTTATGTGTCGGTTATCAACACTCACCATTTTGCCCAATTCTGGTCCGTCTCATGGACTATTACTCACCGTTTTGGGGTCCTAGAGCGATTTCCACGATTCACGATCCTGGGGGTGCGTTTACGTGCCCGTCGTCAACACTCATAGTTCTGGCCAATTCTGACCCGTTTTGTGGACTATTACTCACCTTTTTGGGGTCCCGAAGCGATTTCCATAGTTGTTGAACCCAAAGATGCACTTACGTGTCGTTCATCAACACTCGCAGTTTTGGCCGATTCTGGCCCGTTTTGTGGACTATAACTCGCTGTTTCGGGTCCTGGAGGGATTTCCACGATTGACGAACCCCTGGTGCGTTTATGTTCCGGTCATCAACAATCGCGGTTTTCTTTGATTCTGTCCCTTTCGTGGACTACTACTCACCGTTTTCGGGTCCTAAAGCGATTTCCATTGCTGTCGAACCCCAAGGTGTGCTTACGTGTTGGTCGTCAAGTCTCGCAGTTTTGGCCGATTCTGGCCCGTTTCTTCGACTATTACTCAGTTTTGGGGTCCCGAAGTGATTTCCACGATTGACAAACCCCGGGGGTGCGTTTATGTGTCGGTCATCAACACTCACAATTTTTGGCCAATTCTGGTCGTCTCGTGGACTATTACTCGCTGTTTTGGGGTCCCGGAGTGATTTCCACGATTGACGAACCTCTGGGTGCGTTTAGATGTTGGTCATCAACACTCGCAGGTTTTGTTGATTCCGACCCGTTTCGTGAACTATTACTCACCGTTTTGGGGTGCCAAAGAGATTTCCATTTTTGTCGAACCCCAAGGTGTGCTTGCGTGTTGGTCGTCAAGACTCCCAGTTTTGGCCGATTTTGGCCCGTTTTTGAACTATTACACAGTTTTGGCATCCCGAAGTGATTTCCACGATTGGCAAACACTACGGTGCGCTTACGTGTCGGTCATCAACAATCGCAGTTTTGGCCGATTCTGGTCCGTTTGGTGCACTATTACTCACCGTTTTGGGGTCCTAGAGCGATTTACACGATTTGCGATCCCCGCGGTGCGTTTATGTGTCGGTTATCAACACTCACCATTTTGCCCAATTCTGGTCCGTCTCATGGACTATTACTCACCGTTTTGGGGTCCTAGAGCGATTTCCACGATTCACGATCCTGGGGGTGCGTTTACGTGCCCGTCGTCAACACTCATAGTTCTGGCCAATTCTGACCCGTTTTGTGGACTATTACTCACCTTTTTGGGGTCCCGAAGCGATTTCCATAGTTGTTGAACCCAAAGATGCACTTACGTGTCGTTCATCAACACTCGCAGTTTTGGCCGATTCTGGCCCGTTTTGTGGACTATAACTCGCTGTTTCGGGTCCCGGAGGGATTTCCACGATTGACGAACCTCTGGTGCGTTTATGTTCCGGTCATCAACAATCGCGGTTTTCTTTGATTCTGTCCCTTTCGTGGACTACTACTCACCGTTTTCGGGTCCTAAAGCGATTTCCATTGCTGTCAAACCCTAAGGTGTGCTTACGTGTTGGTCGTCAAGTCTCGCAGTTTTGGCCGATTCTGGCCCGTTTCTTGGACTATTACTCAGTTTTGGGGTCCCGAAGTGATTTCCACGATTGACGAACCCCGGGGGTGCGTTTATGTGTCGGTCATCAACACTCACAATTTTTGGCCAATTCTGGTCGTCTCGTGGACTATTACTCGCTGTTTTGGGGTCCCGGAGTGATTTCCACGATTGACGAACCTCTGGGTGCGTTTAGATGTTGGTCATCAACACTCGCAGGTTTTGTTGATTCCGACCCGTTTCGTGGACTATTACTCACCGTTTTGGGGTCCCAAAGAGATTTCCATTTTTGTCGAACCCCAAGGTGTGCTTGCGTGTTGGTCGTCAAGACTCCCAGTTTTGGCCGATTTTGGCCCGTTTTTGAACTATTACACAGTTTTGGCATCCCGAAGTGATTTCCACGATTGACAAACACTACGGTGCGCTTACGTGTCGGTCATCAACAATCGCAGTTTTGGCCGATTCTGGTCCGTTTGGTGCACTATTACTCACCGTTTTGGGGTCCTAGAGCGATTTACACGATTTGCGATCCCCGGGGTGCGTTTATGTGTCGGTTATCAACACTCACCATTTTGCCCAATTCTGGTCCGTCTCATGGACTATTACTCACCGTTTTGGGGTCCTAGAGCGATTTCCACGATTCACGATCCTGGGGGTGCGTTTACGTGCCCGTCGTCAACACTCATAGTTCTGGCCAATTCTGACCCGTTTTGTGGACTATTACTCACCTTTTTGGGGTCCCGAAGCGATTTGCATAGTTGTTGAACCCAAAGATGCACTTACGTGTCGTTCATCAACACTCGCAGTTTTGGCCGATTCTGGCCCGTTTTGTGGACTATAACTCGCTGTTTCGGGTCCCGGAGGGATTTCCACGATTGACGAACCTCTGGTGCGTTTATGTTCCGGTCATCAACAATCGCGGTTTTCTTTGATTCTGTCCCTTTCGTGGACTACTACTCACCGTTTTCGGGTCCTAAAGCGATTTCCATTGCTGTCGAACCCTAAGGTGTGCTTACGTGTTGGTCGTCAAGTCTCGCAGTTTTGGCCGATTCTGGCCCGTTTCTTGGACTATTACTCAGTTTTGGGGTCCCGAAGTGATTTCCACGATTGACGAACCCCGGGGGTGCGTTTATGTGTCGGTCATCAACACTCACAATTTTTGGCCAATTCTGGTCGTCTCGTGGACTATTACTCGCTGTTTTGGGGTCCCGGAGTGATTTCCACGATTGACGAACCTCTGGGTGCGTTTAGATGTTGGTCATCAACACTCGCAGGTTTTGTTGATTCCGACCCGTTTCGTGGACTATTACTCACCGTTTTGGGGTCCCAAAGTGATTTCCATTTTTGTCGAACCCCAAGGTGTGCTTGCGTGTTGGTCGTCAAGACTCCCAGTTTTGGCCGATTTTGGCCCGTTTTTGAACTATTACACAGTTTTGGCATCCCGAAGTGATTTCCACGATTGACAAACACTACGGTGCGCTTACGTGTCGGTCATCAACAATCGCAGTTTTGGCCGATTCTGGTCCGTTTGGTGCACTATTACTCACCGTTTTGGGGTCCTAGAGCGATTTACACGATTTGCGATCCCCGGGGTGCGTTTATGTGTCGGTTATCAACACTCACCATTTTGCCCAATTCTGGTCCGTCTCATGGACTATTACTCACCGTTTTGGGGTCCTAGAGCGATTTCCACGATTCACGATCCTGGGGGTGCGTTTACGTGCCCGTCGTCAACACTCATAGTTCTGGCCAATTCTGACCCGTTTTGTGGACTATTACTCACCTTTTTGGGGTCCCGAAGCGATTTCCATAGTTGTTGAACCCAAAGATGCACTTACGTGTCGTTCATCAACACTCGCAGTTTTGGCCGATTCTGGCCCGTTTTGTGGACTATAACTCGCTGTTTCGGGTCCCGGAGGGATTTCCACGATTGACGAACCTCTGGTGCGTTTATGTTCCGGTCATCAACAATCGCGGTTTTCTTTGATTCTGTCCCTTTCGTGGACTACTACTCACCGTTTTCGGGTCCTAAAGCGATTTCCATTGCTGTCGAACCCTAAGGTGTGCTTACGTGTTGGTCGTCAAGTCTCGCAGTTTTGGCCGATTCTGGCCCGTTTCTTGGACTATTACTCTGTTTTGGGGTCCCGAAGTGATTTCCACGATTGACGAACCCCGGGGGTGCGTTTATGTGTCGGTCATCAACACTCACAATTTTTGGCCAATTCTGGTCGTCTCGTGGACTATTACTCGCTGTTTTGGGGTCCCGGAGTGATTTCCACGATTGACGAACCTCTGGGTGCGTTTAGATGTTGGTCATCAACACTCGCAGGTTTTGTTGATTCCGACCCGTTTCGTGGACTATTACTCACCGTTTTGGGGTCCCAAAGAGATTTCCATTTTTGTCGAACCCCAAGGTGTGCTTGCGTGTTGGTCGTCAAGACTCCCAGTTTTGGCCGATTTTGGCCCGTTTTTGAACTATTACACAGTTTTGGCATCCCGAAGTGATTTCCACGATTGACAAACACTACGGTGCGCTTACGTGTCGGTCATCAACAATCGCAGTTTTGGCCGATTCTGGTCCGTTTGGTGCACTATTACTCACCGTTTTGGGGTCCTAGAGCGATTTACACGATTTGCGATCCCCGGGGTGCGTTTATGTGTCGGTTATCAACACTCACCATTTTGCCCAATTCTGGTCCGTCTCATGGACTATTACTCACCGTTTTGGGGTCCTAGAGCGATTTCCACGATTCACGATCCTGGGGGTGCGTTTACGTGCCCGTCGTCAACACTCATAGTTCTGGCCAATTCTGACCCGTTTTGTGGACTATTACTCACCTTTTTGGGGTCCCGAAGCGATTTGCATAGTTGTTGAACCCAAAGATGCACTTACGTGTCGTTCATCAACACTCGCAGTTTTGGCCGATTCTGGCCCGTTTTGTGGACTATAACTCGCTGTTTCGGGTCCCGGAGGGATTTCCATGATTGACGAACCCCTGGTGCGTTTATGTTCCGGTCATCAACAATCGCGGTTTTCTTTGATTCTGTCCCTTTCGTGGACTACTACTCACCGTTTTCGGGTCCTAAAGCGATTTCCATTGCTGTCGAACCCCAAGGTGTGCTTACGTGTTGGTCGTCAAGTCTCGCAGTTTTGGCCGATTCTGGCCCGTTTCTTCGACTATTACTCAGTTTTGGGGTCCCGAAGTGATTTCCACGATTGACAAACCCCGGGGGTGCGTTTATGTGTCGGTCATCAACACTCACAATTTTTGGCCAATTCTGGTCGTCTCGTGGACTATTACTCGCTGTTTTGGGGTCCCGGAGTGATTTCCACGATTGACGAACCTCTGGGTGCGTTTAGATGTTGGTCATCAACACTCGCAGGTTTTGTTGATTCCGACCCGTTTCGTGGACTATTACTCACCGTTTTGGGGTGCCAAAGAGATTTCCATTTTTGTCGAACCCCAAGGTGTGCTTGCGTGTTTGTCGTCAAGACTCCCAGTTTTGGCCGATTTTGGCCCGTTTTTGAACTATTACACAGTTTTGGCATCCCGAAGTGATTTCCACGATTGACAAACACTACGGTGCGCTTACGTGTCGGTCATCAACAATCGCAGTTTTGGCCGATTCTGGTCCGTTTGGTGCACTATTACTCACCGTTTTGGGGTCCTAGAGCGATTTACACGATTTGCGATCCCCGGGGTGCGTTTATGTGTCGGTTATCAACACTCACCATTTTGCCCAATTCTGGTCCGTCTCGTGGACTATTACTCACCGTTTTGGGGTCCTAGAGCGATTTCCACGATTCACGATCCCGGGGGTGCGTTTACGTGCCCGTCGTCAACACTCATAGTTCTGGCCAATTCTGACCCGTTTCGTGGACTATTACTCACCTTTTTGGGGTCCCGAAGCGATTTCCATAGTTGTTGAACCCAAAGATGCACTTACGTGTCGTTCATCAACACTCGCAGTTTTGGCCGATTCTGGCCCGTTTTGTGGACTATAACTCGCTGTTTCGGGTCCCGGAGGGATTTCCACGATTGACGAACCCCTGGTGCGTTTATGTTCCGGTCATCAACAATCGCGGTTTTCTTTGATTCTGTCCCTTTCATGGACTACTACTCACCGTTTTCGGGTCCTAAAGCGATTTCCATTGCTGTCGAACCCTAAGGTGTGCTTACGTGTTGGTCGTCAAGTCTCGCAGTTTTGGCCGATTCTGGCCCGTTTCTTGGACTATTACTCAGTTTTGGGGTCCCGAAGTGATTTCCACGATTGACGAACCCCGGGGGTGCGTTTATGTGTCGGTCATCAACACTCACAATTTTTGGCCAATTCTGGTCGTCTCGTGGACTATTACTCGCTGTTTTGGGGTCCCGGAGTGATTTCCACGATTGACGAACCTCTGGGTGCGTTTAGATGTTGGTCATCAACACTCGCAGGTTTTGTTGATTCCGACCCGTTTCGTGGACTATTACTCACCGTTTTGGGGTCCCAAAGAGATTTCCATTTTTGTCGAACCCCAAGGTGTGCTTGCGTGTTGGTCGTCAAGACTCCCAGTTTTGGCCGATTTTGGCCCGTTTTTGAACTATTACACAGTTTTGGCATCCCGAAGTGATTTCCACGATTGACAAACCCTACGGTGCGCTTACTTGTCGGTCATCAACAATCGCAGTTTTGGCCGATTCTGGTCCGTTTGGTGCACTATTATTCACCGTTTTGGGGTCCTAGAGCGATTTACACGATTTGCGATCCCCGGGGTGCGTTTATGTGTCGGTTATCAACACTCACCATTTTGCCCAATTCTGGTCCGTCTCGTGGACTATTACTCACCGTTTTGGGGTCCCAGAGCGATTTCCACGATTCACGATCCCGGGGGTGCGTTTACGTGCCCGTCGTCAACACTCATAGTTCTGGCCAATTTTGACCCGTTTCGTGGACTATTACTCACCTTTTTGGGGTCCCGAAGCGACTTCCATAGTTGTTGAACCCAAAGATGCACTTACGTGTCGTTCATCAACACTCGCAGTTTTGGCCGATTCTGGCCCGTTTTGTGGACTATAACTCGCTGTTTCGGGTCCCGGAGGGATTTCCACGATTGACGAACCCCTGGTGCGTTTATGTTCCGGTCATCAACAATCGCGGTTTTCTTTGATTCTGTCCCTTTCGTGGACTACTACTCACCGTTTTCGAGTCCTAAAGCGATTTCCATTGCTGTCGAACCCCAATGTGTGCTTACGTGTTGGTCGTCAAGTCTCGCAGTTTTGGCCGATTCTGGCCCGTTTCTTGGACTATTACTCAGTTTTGGGGTCCCGAAGTGATTTCCACGATTGACGAACCCCGGGGGTGCGTTTATGTGTCGGTCATCAACACTCACAATTTTTGGCCAATTCTGGTCGTCTCGTGGACTATTACTCGCTGTTTTGGGGTCCCGGAGTGATTTCCACGATTGACGAACCTCTGGGTGCGTTTAGATGTTGGTCATCAACACTCGCAGGTTTTGTTGATTCCGACCCGTTTCGTGGACTATTACTCACCGTTTTGGGGTCCCAAAGAGATTTCCATTTTTGTCGAACCCCAAGGTGTGCTTGCGTGTTGGTCGTCAAGACTCCCAGTTTTGGCCGATTTTGGCCCGTTTTTGAACTATTACACAGTTTTGGCATCCCGAAGTGATTTCCACGATTGACAAACACTACGGTGCGCTTACGTGTCGGTCATCAACAATCGCAGTTTTGGCCGATTCTGGTCCGTTTGGTGCACTATTACTCACCGTTTTGGGGTCCTAGAGCGATTTACACGATTTGCGATCCCCGGGGTGCGTTTATGTGTCGGTTATCAACACTCACCATTTTGCCCAATTCTGGTCCGTCTCGTGGACTATTACTCACCGTTTTGGGGTCCTAGAGCGATTTCCACGATTCACGATCCCGGGGGTGCGTTTACGTGCCCGTCGTCAACACTCATAGTTCTGGCCAATTCTGACCCGTTTCGTGGACTATTACTCACCTTTTTGGGGTCCCGAAGCGATTTCCATAGTTGTTGAACCCAAAGATGCACTTACGTGTCGTTCATCAACACTCGCAGTTTTGGCCGATTCTGGCCCGTTTTGTGGACTATAACTCGCTGTTTCGGGTCCCGGAGGGATTTCCACGATTGACGAACCCCTGGTGCGTTTATGTTCCGGTCATCAACAATCGCGGTTTTCTTTGATTCTGTCCCTTTCGTGGACTACTACTCACCGTTTTCGGGTCCTAAAGCGATTTCCATTGCTGTCGAACCCCAAGGTGTGCTTACGTGTTGGTCGTCAAGTCTCGCAGTTTTGGCCGATTCTGGCCCGTTTCTTGGACTATTACTCAGTTTTGGGGTCCCGAAGTGATTTCCACGATTGACGAACCCCGGGGGTGCGTTTATGTGTCGGTCATCAACACTCACAATTTTTGGCCAATTCTGGTCGTCTCGTGGACTATTACTCGCTGTTTTGGGGTCCCGGAGTGATTTCGACGATTGACGAACCTCTGGGTGCGTTTAGATGTTGGTCATCAACACTCGCAGGTTTTGTTGATTCCGACCCGTTTCGTGGACTATTACTCACCGTTTTGGGGTCCCAAAGAGATTTCCATTTTTGTCGAACCCCAAGGTGTGTGCTTGCGTGTTGGTCGTCAAGACTCCCAGTTTTGGCCGATTTTGGACCGTTTTTGAACTATTACACAGTTTTGGCATCCCGAAGTGATTTCCACGATTGACAAACCCTACGGTGCGCTTACTTGTCGGTCATCAACAATCGCAGTTTTGGCCGATTCTGGTCCGTTTGGTGCACTATAATTCACCGTTTTGGGGTCCTAGAGCGATTTACACGATTTGCGATCCCCGGGGTGCGTTTATGTGTCGGTTATCAACACTCACCATTTTGCCCAATTCTGGTCCGTCTCGTGGACTATTACTCACCGTTTTGGGGTCCCAGAGCGATTTCCACGATTCACGATCCCGGGGGTGCGTTTACGTGCCCGTCGTCAACACTCATAGTTCTGGCCAATTCTGACCCGTTTCGTGGACTATTACTCACCTTTTTGGGGTCCCGAAGCGATTTGCATAGTTGTTGAACCCAAAGATGCACTTACGTGTCGTTCATCAACACTCGCAGTTTTGGCCGATTCTGGCCCGTTTTGTGGACTATAACTCGCTGTTTCGGGTCCCGGAGGGATTTCCACGATTGACGAACCCCTGGTGCGTTTATGTTCCGGTCATCAACAATCGCGGTTTTCTTTGATTCTGTCCCTTTCGTGGACTACTACTCACCGTTTTCGGGTCCTAAAGCGATTTCCATTGCTGTCGAACCCCAAGGTGTGCTTACGTGTTGGTCGTCAAGTCTCGCAGTTTTGGCCGATTCTGGCCCGTTTCTTGGACTATTACTCAGTTTTGGGGTCCCGAAGTGATTTCCACGATTGACGAACCCCGGGGGTGCGTTTATGTGTCGGTCATCAACACTCACAATTTTTGGCCAATTCTGGTCGTCTCGTGGACTATTACTCGCTGTTTTGGGGTCCCGGAGTGATTTCCACGATTGACGAACCTCTGGGTGCGTTTAGATGTTGGTCATCAACACTCGCAGGTTTTGTTGATTCCGACCCGTTTCGTGGACTATTACTCACCGTTTTGGGGTCCCAAAGAGATTTCCATTTTTGTCGAACCCCAAGGTGTGCTTGCGTGTTGGTCGTCAAGACTCCCAGTTTTGGCCGATTTTGGCCCGTTTTTGAACTATTACACAGTTTTGGCATCCCGAAGTGATTTCCACGATTGACAAACCCTACGGTGCGCTTACTTGTCGGTCATCAACAATCGCAGTTTTGGCCGATTCTGGTCCGTTTGGTGCACTATTATTCACCGTTTTGGGGTCCTAGAGCGATTTACACGATTTGCGATCCCCGGGGTGCGTTTATGTGTCGGTAATCAACACTCACCATTTTGCCCAATTCTGGTCCGTCTCATGGACTATTACTCACCGTTTTGGGGTCCCAGAGCGATTTCCACGATTCACGATCCCGGGGGTGCGTTTACGTGCCCGTCGTCAACACTCATAGTTCTGGCCAATTCTGACCCGTTTCGTGGACTATTACTCACCTTTTTGGGGTCCCGAAGCGATTTCCATAGTTGTTGAACCCAAAGATGCACTTACGTGTCGTTCATCAACACTCGCAGTTTTGGCCGATTCTGGCCCGTTTTGTGGACTATAACTCGCTGTTTCGGGTCCCGGAGGGATTTCCACGATTGACGAACCCCTGGTGCGTTTATGTTCCTGTCATCAACAATCGCGGTTTTCTTTGATTCTGTCCCTTTCGTGGACTACTACTCACCGTTTTCGGGTCCTAAAGCGATTTCCATTGCTGTCGAACCCCAATGTCTGCTTACGTGTTGGTCGTCAAGTCTCGCAGTTTTGGCCGATTCTGGCCCGTTTCTTGGACTATTGCTCAGTTTTGGGGTCCCGAAGTGATTTCCACGATTGACGAACCCCGGGGGTGCGTTTATGTGTCGGTCATCAACACTCACAATTTTTGGCCAATTCTGGTCGTCTCGTGGACTATTACTCGCTGTTTTGGGGTCCCGGAGTGATTTCCACGATTGACGAACCTCTGGGTGCGTTTAGATGTTGGTCATCAACACTCGCAGGTTTTGTTGATTCCGACCCGTTTCGTGGACTATTACTCACCGTTTTGGGGTCCCAAAGAGATTTCCATTTTTGTCGAACCCCAAGGTGTGCTTGCGTGTTGGTCGTCAAGACTCCCAGTTTTGGCCGATTTTGGCCCGTTTTTGAACTATTACACAGTTTTGGCATCCCGAAGTGATTTCCACGATTGACAAACCCTACGGTGCGCTTACTTGTCGGTCATCAAAAATCGCAGTTTTCGCCGATTCTGGTCCGTTTGGTGCACTATTATTCACCGTTTTGGGGTCCTAGAGCGATTTACACGATTTGCGATCCCCGGGGTGCGTTTATGTGTTGGTTATCAACACTCACCATTTTGCCCAATTCTGGTCCGTCTCGTGGACTATTACTCACCGTTTTGGGGTCCCAGAGCGATTTCCACGATTCACGATCCCGGGGGTGCGTTTACGTGCCCGTCGTCAACACTCATAGTTCTGGCCAATTCTGACCCGTTTCGTGGACTATTACTCACCTTTTTGGGGTCCCGAAGCGATTTCCATAGTTGTTGAACCCAAAGATGCACTTACGTGTCGTTCATCAACACTCGCAGTTTTGGCCGATTCTGGCCCGTTTTGTGGACTATAACTCGCTGTTTCGGGTCCCGGAGGGATTTCCACGATTGACGAACCCCTGGTGCGTTTATGTTCCGGTCATCAACAATCGCGGTTTTCTTTGATTCTGTCCCTTTCGTGGACTACTACTCACCGTTTTCGGGTCCTAAAGCGATTTCCATTGCTGTCGAACCCCAATGTGTGCTTACGTGTTGGTCGTCAAGTCTCGCAGTTTTGGCCGATTCTGGCCCGTTTCTTGGACTATTACTCAGTTTTGGGGTCCCGAAGTGATTTCCACGATTGACGAACCCCGGGGGTGCGTTTATGTGTCGGTCATCAACACTCACAATTTTTGGCCAATTCTGGTCGTCTCGTGGACTATTACTCGCTGTTTTGGTGTCCCGGAGTGATTTCCACGATTGACGAACCTCTGGGTGCGTTTAGATGTTGGTCATCAACACTCGCAGGTTTTGTTGATTCCGACCCGTTTCGTGGACTATTACTCACCGTTTGGGGGTCCCAAAGAGATTTCCATTTTTGTCGAACCCCAAGGTGTGCTTGCGTGTTGGTCGTCAAGACTCCCAGTTTTGGCCGATTTTGGCCCGTTTTTGAACTATTACACAGTTTTGGCATCCCGAAGTGATTTCCACGATTGACAAACCCTACGGTGCGCTTACTTGTCGGTCATCAACAATCGCAGTTTTGGCCGATTCTGGTCCGTTTGGTGCACTATTATTCACCGTTTTGGGGTCCTAGAGCGATTTACACGATTTGCGATCCCCGGGGTGCGTTTATGTGTCGGTAATCAACACTCACCATTTTGCCCAATTCTGGTCCGTCTCATGGACTATTACTCACCGTTTTGGGGTCCCAGAGCGATTTCCACGATTCACGATCCCGGGGGTGCGTTTACGTGCCCGTCGTCAACACTCATAGTTCTGGCCAATTCTGACCCGTTTCGTGGACTATTACTCACCTTTTTGGGGTCCCGAAGCGATTTCCATAGTTGTTGAACCCAAAGATGCACTTACGTGTCGTTCATCAACACTCGCAGTTTTGGCCGATTCTGGCCCGTTTTGTGGACTATAACTCGCTGTTTCGGGTCCCGGAGGGATTTCCACGATTGACGAACCCCTGGTGCGTTTATGTTCCGGTCATCAACAATCGCGGTTTTCTTTGATTCTGTCCCTTTCGTGGACTACTACTCACCGTTTTCGGGTCCTAAAGCGATTTCCATTGCTGTCGAACCCCAATGTGTGCTTACGTGTTGGTCGTCAAGTCTCGCAGTTTTGGCCGATTCTGGCCCGTTTCTTGGACTATTACTCAGTTTTGGGGTCCCGAAGTGATTTCCACGATTGACGAACCCCGGGGGTGCGTTTATGTGTCGGTCATCAACACTCACAATTTTTGGCCAATTCTGGTCGTCTCGTGGACTATTACTCGCTGTTTTGGGGTCCCGGAGTGATTTCCACGATTGACGAACCTCTGGGTGCGTTTAGATGTTGGTCATCAACACTCGCAGGTTTTGTTGATTCCGACCCGTTTCGTGGACTATTACTCACCGTTTGGGGGTCCCAAAGAGATTTCCATTTTTGTCGAACCCCAAGGTGTGCTTGCGTGTTGGTCGTCAAGACTCCCAGTTTTGGCCGATTTTGGCCCGTTTTTGAACTATTACACAGTTTTGGCATCCTGAAGTGATTTCCACGATTGACAAACCCTACGGTGCGCTTACTTGTCGGTCATCAACAATCGCAGTTTTGGCCGATTCTGGTCCGTTTGGTGCACTATTATTCACCGTTTTGGGGTCCTAGAGCGATTTACACGATTTGCGATCCCCGGGGTGCGTTTATGTGTCGGTTGTCAACACTCACCATTTTGCCCAATTCTGGTCCGTCTCGTGGACTATTACTCACCGTTTTGGGGTCCCAGAGCGATTTCCACGATTCACGATCCCGGGGGTGCGTTTACGTGCCCGTCGTCAACACTCATAGTTCTGGCCAATTCTGACCCGTTTCGTGGACTATTACTCACCTTTTTGGGGTCCCGAAGCGATTTCCATAGTTGTTGAACCCAAAGATGCACTTACGTGTCGTTCATCAACACTCGCAGTTTTGGCCGATTCTGGCCCGTTTTGTGGACTATAACTCGCTGTTTCGGGTCCCGGAGGGATTTCCACGATTGACGAACCCCTGGTGCGTTTATGTTCCGGTCATCAACAATCGCGGTTTTCTTTGATTCTGTCCCTTTCGTGGACTACTACTCACCGTTTTCGGGTCCTAAAGCGATTTCCATTGCTGTCGAACCCCAATGTCTGCTTACGTGTTGGTCGTCAAGTCTCGCAGTTTTGGCCGATTCTGGCCCGTTTCTTGGACTATTACTCAGTTTTGGGGTCCCGAAGTGATTTCCACGATTGACGAACCCCGGGGGTGCGTTTATGTGTCGGTCATCAACACTCACAATTTTTGGCCAATTCTGGTCGTCTCGTGGACTATTACTCGCTGTTTTGGGGTCCCGGAGTGATTTCCACGATTGACGAACCTCTGGGTGCGTTTAGATGTTGGTCATCAACACTCGCAGGTTTTGTTGATTCCGACCCGTTTCGTGGACTATTACTCACCGTTTTGGGGTCCCAAAGAGATTTCCATTTTTGTCGAACCCCAAGGTGTGCTTGCGTGTTGGTCGTCAAGACTCCCAGTTTTGGCCGATTTTGGCCCGTTTTTGAACTATTACACAGTTTTGGCATCCCGAAGTGATTTCCACGATTGACAAACCCTACGGTGCGCTTACTTGTCGGTCATCAACAATCGCAGTTTTGGCCGATTCTGGTCCGTTTGGTGCACTATTATTCACCGTTTTGGGGTCCTAGAGAGATTTACACGATTTGCGATCCCCGGGGTGCGTTTATGTGTCGGTTATCAACACTCACCATTTTGCCCAATTCAGGTCCGTCTCGTGGACTATTACTCACCGTTTTGGGGTCCCAGAGCGATTTCCACGATTCACGATCCCGGGGGTGCGTTTACGTGCCCGTCGTCAACACTCATAGTTCTGGCCAATTCTGACCCGTTTCGTGGACTATTACTCACCTTTTTGGGGTCCCGAAGCGATTTCCATAGTTGTTGAACCCAAAGATGCACTTACGTGTCGTTCATCAACACTCGCAGTTTTGGTCGATTCTGGCCCGTTTTGTGGACTATAACTCGCTGTTTCGGGTCCCGGAGGGATTTCCACGATTGACGAACCCCTGGTGCGTTTATGTTCCGGTCATCAACAATCGCGGTTTTCTTTGATTCTGTCCCTTTCGTGGACTACTACTCACCGTTTTCGGGTCCTAAAGCGATTTCCATTGCTGTCGAACCCCAACGTGTGCTTACGTGTTGGTCGTCAAGTCTCGCAGTTTTGGCCGATTCTGGCCCGTTTCTTGGACTATTACTCAGTTTTGGGGTCCCGAAGTGATTTCCACGATTGACGAACCCCGGGGGTGCGTTTATGTGTCGGTCATCAACACTCACAATTTTTGGCCAATTCTGGTCGTCTCGTGGACTATTACTCGCTGTTTTGGGGTCCCGGAGTGATTTCCACGATTGACGAACCTCTGGGTGCGTTTAGATGTTGGTCATCAACACTCGCAGGTTTTGTTGATTCCGACCCGTTTCGTGGACTATTACTCACCGTTTTGGGGTCCCAAAGAGATTTCCATTTTTGTCGAACCCCAAGGTGTGCTTGCGTGTTGGTCGTCAAGACTCCCAGTTTTGGCCGATTTTGGCCCGTTTTTGAACTATTACACAGTTTTGGCATCCCGAAGTGATTTCCACGATTGACAAACACTACGGTGCGCTTACGTGTCGGTCATCAACAATCGCAGTTTTGGCCGATTCTGGTCCGTTTGGTGCACTATTACTCACCGTTTTGGGGTCCTAGAGCGATTTACACGATTTGCGATCCCCGGGGTGCGTTTATGTGTCGGTTATCAACACTCACCATTTTGCCCAATTCTGGTCCGTCTCATGGACTATTACTCACCGTTTTGGGGTCCTAGAGCGATTTCCACGATTCACGATCCTGGGGGTGCGTTTACGTGCCCGTCGTCAACACTCATAGTTCTGGCCAATTCTGACCCGTTTTGTGGACTATTACTCACCTTTTTGGGGTCCCGAAGCGATTTGCATAGTTGTTGAACCCAAAGATGCACTTACGTGTCGTTCATCAACACTCGCAGTTTTGGCCGATTCTGGCCCGTTTTGTGGACTATAACTCGCTGTTTCGGGTCCTGGAGGGATTTCCACGATTGACGAACCCCTGGTGCGTTTATGTTCCGGTCATCAACAATCGCGGTTTTCTTTGATTCTGTCCCTTTCGTGGACTACTACTCACCGTTTTCGGGTCCTAAAGCGATTTCCATTGCTGTCGAACCCCAAGGTGTGCTTACGTGTTGGTCGTCAAGTCTCGCAGTTTTGGCCGATTCTGGCCCGTTTCTTGGACTATTACTCAGTTTTGGGGTCCCGAAGTGATTTCCACGATTGACGAACCCCGGGGGTGCGTTTATGTGTCGGTCATCAACACTCACAATTTTTGGCCAATTCTGGTCGTCTCGTGGACTATTACTCGCTGTTTTGGGGTCCCGGAGTGATTTCCACGATTGACGAACCTCTGGGTGCGTTTAGATGTTGGTCATCAACACTCGCAGGTTTTGTTGATTCCGACCCGTTTCGTGGACTATTACTCACCGTTTTGGGGTCCCAAAGAGATTTCCATTTTTGTCGAACCCCAAGGTGTGCTTGCGTGTTGGTCGTCAAGACTCCCAGTTTTGGCCGATTTTGGCCCGTTTTTGAACTATTACACAGTTTTGGCATCCCGAAGTGATTTCCACGATTGACAAACCCTACGGTGCGCTTACTTGTCGGTCATCAACAATCGCAGTTTTGGCCGATTCTGGTCCGTTTGGTGCACTATTATTCACCGTTTTGGGGTCCTAGAGCGATTTACACGATTTGCGATCCCCGGGGTGCGTTTATGTGTCGGTTATCAACACTCACCATTTTGCCCAATTCTGGTCCGTCTCGTGGACTATTACTCACCGTTTTGGGGTCCCAGAGCGATTTCCATGATTCACGATCCCGGGGGTGCGTTTACGTGCCCGTCGTCAACACTCATAGTTCTGGCCAATTCTGACCCGTTTCGTGGAGTATTACTCACCTTTTTGGGGTCCCGAAGCGATTTCCATAGTTTTTGAACCCAAAGATGCACTTACGTGTCGGTCATCAACACTCGCAGTTTTGGCCGATTCTGGCCCGTTTTGTGGACTATAACTCGCTGTTTCGGGTCCCGGAGGGATTTCCACGATTGACGAACCCCTGGTGCGTTTATGTTCCGGTCATCAACAATCGCGGTTTTCTTTGATTCTGTCCCTTTCGTGGACTACTACTCACCGTTTTCGGGTCCTAAAGCGATTTCCATTGCTGTCGAACCCCAATGTCTGCTTACGTGTTGGTCGTCAAGTCTCGCAGTTTTGGCCGATTCTGGCCCGTTTCTTGGACTATTACTCAGTTTTGGGGTCCCGAAGTGATTTCCACGATTGACGAACCCCGGGGGTGCGTTTATGTGTCGGTCATCAACACTCACAATTTTTGGCCAATTCTGGTCGTCTCGTGGACTATTACTCGCTGTTTTGGGGTCCCGGAGTGATTTCCACGATTGACGAACCTCTGGGTGCGTTTAGATGTTGGTCATCAACACTCGCAGGTTTTGTTGATTCCGACCCGTTTCGTGGACTATTACTCACCGTTTTGGGGTCCCAAAGAGATTTCCATTTTTGTCGAACCCCAAGGTGTGCTTGCGTGTTGGTCGTCAAGACTCCCAGTTTTGGCCGATTTTGGCCCGTTTTTGAACTATTACACAGTTTTGGCATCCCGAAGTGATTTCCACGATTGACAAACCCTACGGTGCGCTTACTTGTCGGTCATCAACAATCGCAGTTTTGGCCGATTCTGGTCCGTTTGGTGCACTATTATTCACCGTTTTGGGGTCCTAGAGCGATTTACACGATTTGCGATCCCCGGGGTGCGTTTATGTGTCGGTTATCAACACTCACCATTTTGCCCAATTCTGGTCCGTCTCGTGGACTATTACTCACCGTTTTGGGGTCCCAGAGCGATTTCCACGATTCACGATCCCGGGGGTGCGTTTACGTGCCCGTCGTCAACACTCATAGTTCTGGCCAATTTTGACCCGTTTCGTGGACTATTACTCACCTTTTTGGGGTCCCGAAGCGACTTCCATAGTTGTTGAACCCAAAGATGCACTTACGTGTCGTTCATCAACACTCGCAGTTTTGGCCGATTCTGGCCCGTTTTGTGGACTATAACTCGCTGTTTCGGGTCCCGGAGGGATTTCCACGATTGACGAACCCCTGGTGCGTTTATGTTCCGGTCATCAACAATCGCGGTTTTCTTTGATTCTGTCCCTTTCGTGGACTACTACTCACCGTTTTCGAGTCCTAAAGCGATTTCCATTGCTGTCGAACCCCAATGTGTGCTTACGTGTTGGTCGTCAAGTCTCGCAGTTTTGGCCGATTCTGGCCCGTTTCTTGGACTATTACTCAGTTTTGGGGTCCCGAAGTGATTTCCACGATTGACGAACCCCGGGGGTGCGTTTATGTGTCGGTCATCAACACTCACAATTTTTGGCCAATTCTGGTCGTCTCGTGGACTATTACTCGCTGTTTTGGGGTCCCGGAGTGATTTCCACGATTGACGAACCTCTGGGTGCGTTTAGATGTTGGTCGTCAACACTCGCAGGTTTTGTTGATTCCGACCCGTTTCGTGGACTATTACTCACCGTTTTGGGGTCCCAAAGAGATTTCCATTTTGTCGAACCCCAAGGTGTGCTTGCGTGTTGGTCGTCAAGACTCCCAGTTTTGGCCGATTTTGGCCCATTTTTGAACTATTACACAGTTTTGGCATCCCGAAGTGATTTCCACGATTGACAAACCCTACGGTGCGCTTACTTGTCGGTCATCAACAATCGCAGTTTTGGCCGATTCTGGTCCGTTTGGTGCACTATTATTCACCGTTTTGGGGTCCTAGAGCGATTTACACGATTTGCGATCCCCGGGGTGCGTTTATGTGTCGGTTATCAACACTCACCATTTTGCCCAATTCTGGTCCGTCTCGTGGACTATTACTCACCGTTTTGGGGTCCCAGAGCGATTTCCACGATTCACGATCCCGGGGGTGCGTTTACGTGCCCGTCGTCAACACTCATAGTTCTGGCCAATTTTGACCCGTTTCATGGACTATTACTCACCTTTTTGGGGTCCCGAAGCGATTTCCATAGTTGTTGAACCCAAAGATGCACTTACGTGTCGGTCATCAACACTCGCAGTTTTGGCCGATTCTGGCCCGTTTTGTGGACTATAACTCGCTGTTTCGGGTCCCGAAGGGATTTCCACGATTGACGAACCCCTGGTGCGTTTATGTTCCGGTCATCAACAATCGCGGTTTTCTTTGATTCTGTCCCTTTCGTGGACTACTACTCACCGTTTTCGGGTCCTAAAGCGATTTCCATTGCTGTCGAACCCCAATGTGTGCTTACGTGTTGGTCGTCAAGTCTCGCAGTTTTGGCCGATTCTGGCCCGTTTCTTGGACTATTACTCAGTTTTGGGGTCCCGAAGTGATTTCCACGATTGACGAACCCTGGGGGTGCGTTTATGTGTCGGTCATCAACACTCACAATTTTTGGCCAATTCTGGTCGTCTCGTGGACTATTACTCGCTGTTTTGGGGTCCCGGAGTGATTTCCACGATTGACGGACCTCTGGGTGCGTTTAGATGTTGGTCATCAACACTCGCAGGTTTTGTTGATTCCGACCCGTTTCGTGGACTATTACTCACCGTTTTGGGGTCCCAAAGAGATTTCCATTTTTGTCGAACCCCAAGGTGTGCTTGCGTGTTGGTCGTCAAGACTCCCAGTTTTGGCCGATTTTGGCCCGTTTTTGAACTATTACACAGTTTTGGCATCCCGAAGTGATTTCCACGATTGACAAACCCTACGGTGCGCTTACTTGTCGGTCATCAACAATCGCAGTTTTGGCCGATTCTGGTCCGTTTGGTGCACTATTATTCACCGTTTTGGGGTCCTAGAGCGATTTACACGATTTGCGATCCCCGGGGTGCGTTTATGTGTCGGTTATCAACACTCACCATTTTGCCCAATTCTGGTCCGTCTCGTGGACTATTACTCACCGTTTTGGGGTCCCAGAGCGATTTCCACGATTCACGATCCCGGGGGTGCGTTTACGTGCCCGTCGTCAACACTCATAGTTCTGGCCAATTTTGACCCGTTTCGTGGACTATTACTCACCTTTTTGGGGTCCCGAAGCGACTTCCATAGTTGTTGAACCCAAAGATGCACTTACGTGTCGTTCATCAACACTCGCAGTTTTGGCCGATTCTGGCCCGTTTTGTGGACTATAACTCGCTGTTTCGGGTCCCG
>NW_025228403.1:9544-20966 GCF_018294505.1 Triticum aestivum | reverse complement strand
ATTGACAAACCCTACGGTGCGCTTACTTGTCGGTCATCAACAATCGCAGTTTTGGCCGATTCTGGTCCGTTTGGTGCACTATTATTCACCGTTTTGGGGTCCTAGAGCGATTTACACGATTTGCGATCCCCGGGGTGCGTTTATGTGTCGGTTATCAACACTCACCATTTTGCCCAATTCTGGTCCGTCTCGTGGACTATTACTCACCGTTTTGGGGTCCCAGAGCGATTTCCACGATTCACGATCCCGGGGGTGCGTTTACGTGCCCGTCGTCAACACTCATAGTTCTGGCCAATTCTGACCCGTTTCGTGGACTATTACTCACCTTTTTGGGGTCCCGAAGCGATTTCCATAGTTGTTGAACCCAAAGATGCACTTACGTGTCGTTCATCAACACTCGCAGTTTTGGCCGATTCTGGCCCGTTTTGTGGACTATAACTCGCTGTTTCGGGTCCCGAAGGGATTTCCACGATTGACGAACCCCTGGTGCGTTTATGTTCCGGTCATCAACAATCGCGGTTTTCTTTGATTCTGTCCCTTTCGTGGACTACTACTCACCGTTTTCGGGTCCTAAAGCGATTTCCATTGCTGTCGAACCCCAATGTGTGCTTACGTGTTGGTCGTCAAGTCTCACAGTTTTGGCCGATTCTGGCCCGTTTCTTGGACTATTACTCAGTTTTGGGGTCCCGAAGTGATTTCCACGATTGACGAACCCCGGGGGTGCGTTTATGTGTCGGTCATCAACACTCACAATTTTTGGCCAATTCTGGTCGTCTCGTGGACTATGACTCGCTGTTTTGGGGTCCCAGAGTGATTTCCACGATTGACGAACCACTTGGTGCGTTTAGATGTTGGTCATCAACACTCGCAGGTTTTGTTGATTCCGACCCGTTTCGTGGACTATTACTCACCGTTTTGGGGTCCCAAAGAGATTTCCATTTTTGTCGAACCCCAAGGTGTGCTTGCGTGTTGGTCGTCAAGACTCCCAGTTTTGGCCGATTTTGGCCCGTTTTTGAACTATTACACAGTTTTGGCATCCCGAAGTGATTTCCACGATTGACAAACCCTACGGTGCGCTTACTTGTCGGTCATCAACAATCGCAGTTTTGGCCGATTCTGGTCCGTTTGGTGCACTATTATTCACCGTTTTGGGGTCCTAGAGCGATTTACACGATTTGCGATCCCCGGGGTGCGTTTATGTGTCGGTTATCAACACTCACCATTTTGCCCAATTCTGGTCCGTCTCGTGGACTATTACTCACCGTTTTGGGGTCCCAGAGCGATTTCCACGATTCACGATCCCGGCGGTGCGTTTACGTGCCCGTCGTCAACACTCATAGTTCTGGCCAATTTTGACCCGTTTCGTGGACTATTACTCACCTTTTTGGGGTCCCGAAGCGATTTCCATAGTTGTTGAACCCAAAGATGCACTTACGTGTCGGTCATCAACACTCGCAGTTTTGGCCGATTCTGGCCCGTTTTGTGGACTATAACTCGCTGTTTCGGGTCCCGAAGGGATTTCCATGATTGACGAACCCCTGGTGCGTTTATGTTCCGGTCATCAACAATCGCGGTTTTCTTTGATTCTGTCCCTTTCGTGGACTACTACTCACCGTTTTCGGGTCCTAAAGCGATTTCCATTGCTGTCGAACCCCAATGTGTGCTTATGTGTTGGTCGTCAAGTCTCGCAGTTTTGGCCGATTCTGGCCCGTTTCTTGGACTATTACTCAGTTTTGGGGTCCCGAAGTGATTTCCACGATTGACGAACCCTGGGGGTGCGTTTATGTGTCGGTCATCAACACTCACAATTTTTGGCCAATTCTGGTCGTCTCGTGGACTATTACTCGCTGTTTTGGGGTCCCGGAGTGATTTCCACGATTGACGAACCTCTGGGTGCGTTTAGATGTTGGTCATCAACACTCGCAGGTTTTGTTGATTCCGACCCGTTTCGTGGACTATTACTCACCGTTTTGGGGTCCCAAAGAGATTTCCATTTTTGTCGAACCCCAAGGTGTGCTTGCGTGTTGGTCGTCAAGACTCCCAGTTTTGGCCGATTTTGGCCCGTTTTTGAACTATTACACAGTTTTGGCATCCCGAAGTGATTTCCATGATTGACAAACCCTACGGTGCGCTTACTTGTCGGTCATCAACAATCGCAGTTTTGGCCGATTCTGGTCCGTTTGGTGCACTATTATTCACCGTTTTGGGGTCCTAGAGCGATTTACACGATTTGCGATCCCCGGGGTGCGTTTATGTGTCGGTTATCAACACTCACCATTTTGCCCAATTCTGGTCCGTCTCGTGGACTATTACTCACCGTTTTGGGGTCCCAGAGCGATTTCCACGATTCACGATCCCGGGGGTGCGTTTACGTGCCCGTCGTCAACACTCATAGTTCTGGCCAATTCTGACCCGTTTCGTGGACTATTACTCACCTTTTTGGGGTCCCGAAGCGATTTCCATAGTTGTTGAACCCAAAGATGCACTTACGTGTCGTTCATCAACACTCGCAGTTTTGGCCGATTCTGGCCCGTTTTGTGGACTATTACTCGCTGTTTCGGGTCCCGGAGGGATTTCCACATTGACGAACCCCTGGTGCGTTTATGTTTCGGTGATCAACAATCGCGGGTTTTGTCGATTCTGTCCCTTTCGTGGACTATTACTCACCGTTTTGGGGTCCTAAAGCGATTTCCATTGCTGTCGAACCCCTAGGTGTGCTTACGTGTTGGTCGTCAAGTCTCGCAGTTTTGGCCGATTCTGGCCCGTTTCTTGGACTATTACTCAGTTTTGGGGTCCCGAAGTGATTTCCACGATTGACGAACCCCGGGGGTGCGTTTATGTGTCGGTCATCAACACTCACAATTTTGGTTAATTCTGGCCGTCTCGTGGACTATTACTCGCTGTTTTGGGGTCCCGGAGAGATTTCCACGATTGACGAACCTCTGGGTGCGTTTACGTGTCGGTCATCAACACTCGTAGGTGTTGTTGATTCCGACCCGTTTCGTGGACTATTACTCACCGTTTTGGTGTCCCAAAGAGATTTCCATTTTTGTCGAACCCCAAGGTGTGCTTGCGTGTTGGTCGTCAAGACTCGCAGTTTTGGCCGATTTTGGCCCGTTTTTGAACTATTACACAGTTTTGGCATCCCGAAGTGATTTCCACGATTGACAAACCCTACGGTGCGCTTACTTGTCGGTCATCAACAATCGCAGTTTTGGCCGATTCTGGTCCGTTTGGTGCACTATTATTCACCGTTTTGGGGTCCTAGAGCGATTTACACGATTTGCGATCCCCGGGGTGCGTTTATGTGTCGGTTATCAACACTCACCATTTTGCCCCATTCTGGTCCGTCTCATGGACTATTACTCACCGTTTTGGGGTCCCAGAGCGATTTCCACGATTCACGATCCCGGGGGTGCGTTTACGTGCCCGTCGTCAACACTCATAGTTCTGGCCAATTCTGACCCGTTTCGTGGACTATTACTCACCTTTTGGGGGTCCCGAAGCGATTTCCATAGTTGTTGAACCCAAAGATGCACTTACGTGTCGTTCATCAACACTCGCAGTTTTGGCCGATTCTGGCCCGTTTTGTGGACTATAACTCGCTGTTTCGGGTCCCGGAGGGATTTCCACGATTGACGAACCCCTGGTGCATTTATGTTCCGGTCATCAGCAATCGCGGTTTTCTTTGATTCTGTCCCTTTCGTGGACATTACTCACCGTTTTCGGGTCCTAAAGCGATTTCCATTGCTGTCGAACCCCAAGGTGTGCTTACGTGTTGGTCGTCAAGTCTCGCAGTTTTGGCCGATTCTGGCCCGTTTCTTGGACTATTACTCAGTTTTGGGGTCCCGAAGTGATTTCCACGATTGACGAACCCCGGGGGTGCGTTTATGTGTCGGTCATCAACACTCACAATTTTGGTTAATTCTGGCCGTCTCGTGGACTATTACTCGCTGTTTTGGGGTCCCGGAGAGATTTCCACGATTGACGAACCTCTGGGTGCGTTTACGTGTCGGTCATCAACACTCGCAGGTTTTGTTGATTCCGACCCGTTTCGTGGACTATTACTCACCGTTTTGGGGTCCCAAAGAGATTTCCATTTTTGTCGAACCCCAAGGTGTGCTTGCGTGTTGGTCGTCAAGACTCGCAGTTTTGGCCTATTGTGGCCCGTTTTTGAACTATTACACAGTTTTGGCATCCCGAAGTGATTTCCACGATTGACAAACCCTACGGTGCGCTTACTTGTCGGTCATCAACAATCACAGTTTTGGCCGATTCTGGTCCGTTTGGTGCACTATTATTCACCGTTTTGGGGTCCTAGAGCGATTTACACGATTTGCGATCCCCGGGGTGCGTTTATGTGTCGGTTATCAACACTCACCATTTTGCCCAATTCTGGTCCGTCTCATGGACTATTACTCACCGTTTTGGGGTCCCAGAGCGATTTCCGCGATTCACGATCCCGGGGGTGCGTTTACGTGCCCGTCGTCAACACTCATAGTTCTGGCCAATTCTGACCCGTTTCGTGGACTATTACTCACCTTTTTGGGGTCCCGAAGCGATTTCCATAGTTGTTGAACCCAAAGATGCACTTACGTGTCGTTCATCAACACTCGCAGTTTTGGCCGATTCTGGCCCGTTTTGTGGACTATAACTCGCTGTTTCGGGTCCCGGAGGGATTTCCACGATTGACGAACCCCTGGTGCGTTTATGTTCCGGTCATCAACAATCACGGTTTTCTTTGATTCTGTCCCTTTCGTGGACTACTACTCACCGTTTTCGGGTCCTAAAGCGATTTCCATTGCTGTCGAACCCCAATGTGTGCTTATGTGTTGGTCGTCAAGTCTCGCAGTTTTGGCCGATTCTGGCCCGTTTCTTGGACTATTACTCAGTTTTGGGGTCCCGAAGTGATTTCCACGATTGACGAACCCTGGGGGTGCGTTTATGTGTCGGTCATCAACACTCACAATTTTTGGCCAATTCTGGTCGTCTCGTGGACTATTACTCGCTGTTTTGGGGTCCCGGAGTGATTTCCACGATTGACGAACCTCTGGGTGCGTTTAGATGTTGGTCATCAACACTCGCAGGTTTTGTTGATTCCGACCCGTTTCGTGGACTATTACTCACCGTTTTGGGGTCCCAAAGAGATTTCCATTTTTGTCGAACCCCAAGGTGTGCTTGCGTGTTGGTCGTCAAGACTCCCAGTTTTGGCCGATTTTGGCCCGTTTTTGAACTATTACACAGTTTTGGCATCCCGAAGTGATTTCCACGATTGACAAACCCTACGGTGCGCTTACTTGTCGGTCATCAACAATCGCAGTTTTGGCCGATTCTGGTCCGTTTGGTGCACTATTATTCACCGTTTTGGGGTCCTAGAGTGATTTACACGATTTGCGATCCCCGGGGTGCGTTTATGTGTCGGTTATCAACACTCACCATTTTGCCCAATTCTGGTCCGTCTCGTGGACTATTACTCACCGTTTTGGGGTCCCAGAGCGATTTCCACGATTCACGATCCCGGGGGTGCGTTTACGTGCCCGTCGTCAACACTCATAGTTCTGGCCAATTCTGACCCGTTTCGTGGACTATTACTCACCTTTTTGGGGTCCCGAAGCAATTTCCATAGTTGTTGAACCCAAAGATGCACTTACGTGTCGTTCATCAACACTCGCAGTTTTGGCCGATTCTGGCCCGTTTTGTGGACTATAACTCGCTGTTTCGGGTCCCGAAGGGATTTCCACGATTGACGAACCCCTGGTGCGTTTATGTTCCGGTCATCAACAATCGCGGTTTTCTTTGATTCTGTCCCTTTCGTGGACTACTACTCACCGTTTTCGGGTCCTAAAGCGATTTCCATTGCTGTCGAACCCCAATGTGTGCTTACGTGTTGGTCGTCAAGTCTCAAAGTTTTGGCCGATTCTGGCCCGTTTCTTGGACTATTACTCAGTTTTGGGGTCCCGAAGTGATTTTCACGATTGACGAACCCCGGGGGTGCGTTTATGTGTCGGTCATCAACACTCACAATTTTTGGCCAATTTTGGTCGTCTCGTGGACTATTACTCGCTGTTTTGGGGTCCCGGAGTGATTTCCACGATTGACGAACCACTGGGTGCGTTTAGATGTTGGTCATCAACACTCGCAGGGTTTGTTGATTCTGACCCGTTTCGTGGACTATTACTCACCGTTTTGGGGTCCCAAAGAGATTTCCATTTTTGTCAAACCCCAAGGTGTGCTTGCGTGTTGGTCGTCAAGACTCCTAGTTTTGGCCGATTTTGGCCCGTTTTTGAACTATTACACAGTTTTGGCATCCCGAAGTGATTTCCACGATTGACAAACCCTACGGTGCGCTTACTTGTCGGTCATCAACAATCGCAGTTTTGGCCGATTCTGGTCCGTTTGGTGCACTATTATTCACCGTTTTGGGGTCCTAGAGCGATTTACACGATTTGCGATCCCCGGGGTGCGTTTATGTGTCGGTTATCAACACTCACCATTTTGCCCAATTCTGGTCCGTCTCATGGACTATTACTCACCGTTTTGGGGTCCCAGAGCGATTTCCACGATTCACGATCCCGGGGGTGCGTTTACGTGCCCGTCGTCAACACTCATAGTTCTGGCCAATTCTGACCCGTTTCGTGGACTATTACTCACCTTTTTGGGGTCCCGAAGCGATTTCCATAGTTGTTGAACCCAAAGATGCACTTACGTGTCGTTCATCAACACTCGCAGTTTTGGCCGATTCTGGCCCGTTTTGTGGACTATTACTCGCTGTTTCGGGTCCCGGAGGGATTTCCACGGTTGACGAACCCGTGGTGCGTTTATGTTTCGGTCATCAACAATCGCGGTTTTTGTCGATTCTGTCCCTTTCGTGGACTATTACTCACCGTTTTGGGGTCCTAAAGCGATTTCCATTGCTGTCGAACCCCAAGGTGTGCTTACGTGTTGGTCGTCAAGTCTCGCAGTTTTGGCCGATTCTGGCCCGTTTCTTGGACTATTACTCAGTTTTGGGGTCCCGAAGTGATTTCCACGATTGACGAACCCCGGGGGTGCGTTTATGTGTCGGTCATCAACACTCACAATTTTGGTTAATTCTGGCCGTCTCGTGGACTATTACTCGCTGTTTTGGGGTCCCGGAGAGATTTCCACGATTGACGAACCTCTGGGTGCGTTTACGTGTCGGTCATCAACACTCGCAGGTTTTGTTGATTCCGACCCGTTTCGTGGACTATTACTCACCGTTTTGGGGTCCCAAAGAGATTTCCATTTTTGTCGAACCCCAAGGTGTGCTTGCGTGTTGGTCGTCAAGACTCGCAGTTTTGGCCGATTGTGGCCCGTTTTTGAACTATTACACAGTTTTGGCATCCCGAAGTGATTTCCACGATTGACAAACCCTACGGTGCGCTTACTTGTCGGTCATCAACAATCACAGTTTTGGCCGATTCTGGTCCGTTTGGTGCACTATTATTCACCGTTTTGGGGTCCTAGAGCGATTTACACGATTTGCGATCCCCGGGGTGCGTTTATGTGTCGGTTATCAACACTCACCATTTTGCCCAATTCTGGTCCGTCTCATGGACTATTACTCACCGTTTTGGGGTCCCAGAGCGATTTCCGCGATTCACGATCCCGGGGGTGCGTTTACGTGCCCGTCGTCAACACTCATAGTTCTGGCCAATTCTGACCCGTTTCGTGGACTATTACTCACCTTTTTGGGGTCCCGAAGCGATTTCCATAGTTGTTGAACCCAAAGATGCACTTACGTGTCGTTCATCAACACTCGCAGTTTTGGCCGATTCTGGCCCGTTTTGTGGACTATAACTCGCTGTTTCGGGTCCCGGAGGGATTTCCACGATTGACGAACCCCTGGTGCGTTTATGTTCCGGTCATCAACAATCGCGGTTTTCTTTGATTCTGTCCCTTTCGTGGACTACTACTCACCGTTTTCGGGTCCTAAAGCGATTTCCATTGCTGTCGAACCCCAATGTGTGCTTACGTGTTGGTCGTCAAGTCTCGCAGTTTTGGCCGATTCTGGCCCGTTTCTTGGACTTTTACTCAGTTTTGGGGTCCCGAAGTGATTTCCACGATTGACGAACCCCGGGGGTGCGTTTATGTGTCGGTCATCAACACTCACAATTTTGGTTAATTCTGGCCGTCTCGTGGACTATTACTCGCTGTTTTGGGGTCCCGGAGAGATTTCCACGATTGACGAACCTCTGGGTGCGTTTACGTGTCGGTCATCAACACTCGCAGGTTTTGTTGATTCCGACCCGTTTCGTGGCAATTACTCACCGTTTTGGGGTCCCGAAGAGATTTCCATTTTTGTCGAACCCCAAGGTGTGCTTGCGTGTTGGTCGTCAAGACTCGCAGTTTTGGCCGATTGTGGCCCGTTTTGAACTATTACACAGTTTTGGCATCCCGAAGTGATTTCCACGATTGACAAACCCTATGGTGCGCTTACTTGTCGGTCATCAACAATCGTAGTTTTGGCCGATTCTGGTCCGTTTGGTGCGCTATTATTCACCGTTTGGGGGTCCTAGAGCGATTTACACGATTTGCGATCCCCGGGGTGCGTTTATGTGTCGGATATCAACACTCACCATTTTGCCCAATTCTGGTCCGTCTCATGGACTATTACTCACCGTTTTGGGGTCCCAGAGCGATTTCCGCGATTCACGATCCCGGGGGTGCGTTTACGTGCCCGTCGTCAACACTCATAGTTCTGGCCAATTCTGACCCGTTTCGTGGACTATTACTCACCTTTTTGGGGTCCCGAAGCGATTTCCATAGTTGTTGAACCCAAAGATGCACTTACGTGTCGTTCATCAACACTCGCAGTTTTGGCCGATTCTGGCCCGTTTTGTGGACTATAACTCGCTGTTTCGGGTCCCGGAGGGATTTCCACGATTGACGAACCCCTGGTGCGTTTATGTTCCGGTCATCAACAATCGCGGTTTTCTTTGATTCTGTCCCTTTCGTGGACTACTACTCACCGTTTTCGGGTCCTAAAGCGATTTCCATTGCTGTCGAACCCCAATGTGTGCTTACGTGTTGGTCGTCAAGTCTCGCAGTTTTGGCCGATTCTGGCCCGTTTCTTGGACTTTTACTCAGTTTTGGGGTCCCGAAGTGATTTCCACGATTGACGAACCCCGGGGGTGCGTTTATGTGTCGGTCATCAACACTCACAATTTTGGTTAATTCTGGCCGTCTCGTGGACTATTACTCGCTGTTTTGGGGTCCCGGAGAGATTTCCACGATTGACGAACCTCTGGGTGCGTTTACGTGTCGGTCATCAACACTCGCAGGTTTTGTTGATTCCGACCCGTTTCGTGGCAATTACTCACCGTTTTGGGGTCCCGAAGAGATTTCCATTTTTGTCGAACCCCAAGGTGTGCTTGCGTGTTGGTCGTCAAGACTCGCAGTTTTGGCCGATTGTGGCCCGTTTTGAACTATTACACAGTTTTGGCATCCCGAAGTGATTTCCACGATTGACAAACCCTACGGTGCGCTTACTTGTCGGTCATCAACAATCGCAGTTTTGGCCGATTCTGGTCCGTTTGGTGCGCTATTATTCACCGTTTGGGGGTCCTAGAGCGATTTACACGATTTGCGATCCCCGGGGTGCGTTTATGTGTCGGATATCAACACTCACCATTTTGCCCAATTCTGGTCCGTCTCATGGACTATTACTCACCGTTTTGGGGTCCCAGAGGATTTCCGCGATTCACGATCCCGGGGGTGCGTTTACGTGCCCGTCGTCAACACTCATAGTTCTGGCCAATTCTGACCCGTTTCGTGGACTATTACTCACCTTTTTGGGGTCCCGAAGCGATTTCCATAGTTGTTGAACCCAAAGATGCACTTACGTGTCGTTCATCAACACTCGCAGTTTTGGCCGATTCTGGCCCGTTTTGTGGACTATAACTCGCTGTTTCGGGTCCTGGAGGGATTTCCACGATTGACGAACCCCTGGTGCGTTTATGTTCCGGTCATCAACAATCGCGGTTTTTGTCGATTTTGTCCCTTTCGTGGACTACTACTCACCGTTTTCGGGTCCTAAAGCGATTTCCATTGTTGTCGAACCCAAAGATGCACTTACGTGTCGTTCGTCAACACTCGCAGTTTTGGCCGATTCTGGCCCGTTTTGTGGACTATAACTCGCTGTTTCGGGTCCCGGAGGGATTTCCACGATTGACGAACCCCTGGTGCGTTTATGTTCCGGTCATCAACAATCGCGGTTTTCTTTGATTCTGTCCCTTTCGTGGACTACTACTCACCGTTTTCGGGTCCTAAAGCGATTTCCATTGCTGTCGAACCCCAATGTGTGCTTACGTGTTGGTCGTCAAGTCTCGCAGTTTTGGCCGATTCTGGCCTGTTTCTTGGACTATTACTCAGTTTTGGGGTCCCGAAGTGATTTCCACGATTGACGAACCCCGGGGGTGCGTTTATGTGTCGGTCATCAAGACTCACAATTTTGGTTAATTCTGGCCGTCTCGTGGACTATTACTCGCTGTTTTGGGGTCCCGGAGAGATTTCCATGATTGACGAACCTCTGGGTGCGTTTACGTGTCGGTCATCAACACTCGCATGTTTTGTTGATTCCGACCCATTTCGTGGACTATTACTCACCGTTTTGGGGTCCCAAAGAGATTTCCATTTTTGTCGAACTCCAAGGTGTGCTTGCGTGTTGGTCGTCAAGACTCGCAGTTTTGGCCGATTGTGGCCCGTTTTTGAACTATTACACAGTTTTGGCATCCCGAAGTGATTTCCACGATTGACAAACCCTACGGTGCGCTTACTTGTCGGTCATCAACAATCGCAGTTTTGGCCGATTCTGGTCCGTTTGGTGCGCTATTATTCACCGTTTTGGGGTCCTAGAGCGATTTACACGATTTGCGATCCCCGGAGTGCGTTTATGTGTCGGTTATCAACACTCACCATTTTGCCCAATTCTGGTCCGTCTCATGGACTATTACTCTCCGTTTTGTGGTCCCAGAGCGATTTCCACGATTCACGATCCCGGGGATGCGTTTACGTGCCCGTCGTCAACACTCATAGTTCTGGCCAATTCTGACCCGTTTCGTGGACTATTACTCACCTTTTTGGGTCCCGAAGCGATTTCCATAGTTGTTGAACCCAAAGATGCACTTACATGTCGTTCATCAACACTCGCAGTTTTGGCCGATTCTGGCCCGTTTTGTGGACTATAACTCGCTGTTTCGGGTCCCGGAGGGATTTCCACGATTGACGAACCCCTGGTGCGTTTATGTTCCGGTCATCAACAATCGCGGTTTTTGTCGATTCTGTCCCTTTCATGGACTACTACTCACCGTTTTCGGGTCCTAAAGCGATTTCCATTGTTGTCGAACCCAAAGATGCACTTACGTGTCGTTCGTCAACACTCGCAGTTTTGGCCGATTCTGGC
>NW_025228403.1:1933-5943 GCF_018294505.1 Triticum aestivum | reverse complement strand
GATTTCCGCGATTCACGATCCCGGGGGTGCGTTTACGTGCCCGTCGTCAACACTCATAGTTCTGGCCAATTCTGACCCGTTTCGTGGACTATTACTCACCTTTTTGGGGTCCCGAAGCGATTTCCATAGTTGTTGAACCCAAAGATGCACTTACGTGTCGTTCATCAACACTCGCAGTTTTGGCCGATTCTGGCCCGTTTTGTGGACTATAACTCGCTGTTTCGGGTCCTGGAGGGATTTCCACGATTGACGAACCCCTGGTGCGTTTATGTTCCGGTCATCAACAATCGCGGTTTTTGTCGATTTTGTCCCTTTCGTGGACTACTACTCACCGTTTTCGGGTCCTAAAGCGATTTCCATTGTTGTCGAACCCAAAGATGCACTTACGTGTCGTTCGTCAACACTCGCAGTTTTGGCCGATTCTGGCCCGTTTTGTGGACTATAACTCGCTGTTTCGGGTCCCGGAGGGATTTCCACGATTGACGAACCCCTGGTGCGTTTATGTTCCGGTCATCAACAATCGCGGTTTTCTTTGATTCTGTCCCTTTCGTGGACAACTACTCACCGTTTTCGGGTCCTAAAGCGATTTCCATTGCTGTCGAACCCCAATGTGTGCTTACGTGTTGGTCGTCAAGTCTCGCAGTTTTGGCCGATTCTGGCCCGTTTCTTGGACTATTACTCAGTTTTGGGGTCCTGAAGTGATTTCCACGATTGACGAACCCCGGGGGTGCGTTTATGTGTCGGTCATCAACACTCACAATTTTGGTTAATTCTGGCCGTCTCGTGGACTATTACTCGCTGTTTTGGGGTCCCGGAGAGATTTCCACGATTGACGAACCTCTGGGTGCGTTTACGTGTCGGTCATCAACACTCGCAGGTTTTGTTGATTCCGACCCGTTTCGTGGCAATTACTCACCGTTTTGGGGTCCCGAAGAGATTTCCATTTTTGTCGAACCCCAAGGTGTGCTTGCGTGTTGGTCGTCAAGACTCGCAGTTTTGGCCGATTGTGGCCCGTTTTGAACTATTACACAGTTTTGGCATCCCGAAGTGATTTCCACGATTGACAAACCCTACGGTGCGCTTACTTGTCGGTCATCAACAATCGCAGTTTTGGCCGATTCTGGTCCGTTTGGTGCGCTATTATTCACCGTTTGGGGGTCCTAGAGCGATTTACACGATTTGCGATCCCCGGGGTGCGTTTATGTGTCGGATATCAACACTCACCATTTTGCCCAATTCTGGTCCGTCTCATGGACTATTACTCACCGTTTTGGGGTCCCAGAGGATTTCCGCGATTCACGATCCCGGGGGTGCGTTTACGTGCCCGTCGTCAACACTCATAGTTCTGGCCAATTCTGACCCGTTTCGTGGACTATTACTCACCTTTTTGGGGTCCCGAAGCGATTTCCATAGTTGTTGAACCCAAAGATGCACTTACGTGTCGTTCATCAACACTCGCAGTTTTGGCCGATTCTGGCCCGTTTTGTGGACTATAACTCGCTGTTTCGGGTCCTGGAGGGATTTCCACGATTGACGAACCCCTGGTGCGTTTATGTTCCGGTCATCAACAATCGCGGTTTTTGTCGATTTTGTCCCTTTCGTGGACTACTACTCACCGTTTTCGGGTCCTAAAGCGATTTCCATTGTTGTCGAACCCAAAGATGCACTTACGTGTCGTTCGTCAACACTCGCAGTTTTGGCCGATTCTGGCCCGTTTTGTGGACTATAACTCGCTGTTTCGGGTCCCGGAGGGATTTCCACGATTGACGAACCCCTGGTGCGTTTATGTTCCGGTCATCAACAATCGCGGTTTTCTTTGATTCTGTCCCTTTCGTGGACTACTACTCACCGTTTTCGGGTCCTAAAGCGATTTCCATTGCTGTCGAACCCCAATGTGTGCTTACGTGTTGGTCGTCAAGTCTCGCAGTTTTGGCCGATTCTGGCCCGTTTCTTGGACTATTACTCAGTTTTGGGGTCCCGAAGTGATTTCCACGATTGACGAACCCCGGGGGTGCGTTTATGTGTCGGTCATCAACACTCACAATTTTGGTTAATTCTGGCCGCCTCGTGGACTATTACTCGCTGTTTTGGGGTCCCGGAGAGATTTCCACGATTGACGAACCTCTGGGTGCGTTTACGTGTCGGTCATCAACACTCGCAGGTTTTGTTGATTCCGACCCATTTCGTGGACTATTACTCACCGTTTTGGGGTCCCAAAGAGATTTCCATTTTTGTCGAACTCCAAGGTGTGCTTGCGTGTTGGTCGTCAAGACTCGCAGTTTTGGCCGATTGTGGCCCGTTTTTGAACTATTACACAGTTTTGGCATCCCGAAGTGATTTCCACGATTGACAAACCCTACGGTGCGCTTACTTGTCGGTCATCAACAATCGCAGTTTTGGCCGATTCTGGTCCGTTTGGTGCGCTATTATTCACCGTTTTGGGGTCCTAGAGCGATTTACACGATTTGCGATCCCCGGGGTGCGTTTATGTGTCGGTTATCAACACTCACCATTTTGCCCAATTCTGGTCCGTCTCATGGACTATTACTCACCGTTTTGGGGTCCCAGAGCGATTTCCACGATTCACGATCCCGGGGGTGCGTTTACGTGCCCGTCGTCAACACTCATAGTTCTGGCCAATTCTGACCCGTTTCGTGGACTATTACTCACCTTTTTGGGGTCCCGAAGCGATTTCCATAGTTGTTGAACCCAAAGATGCACTTACGTGTCGTTCATCAACACTCGCAGTTTTGGCCGATTCTGGCCCGTTTTGTGGACTATAACTCGCTGTTTCGGGTCCCGGAGGGATTTCCACGATTGATGAACCCCTGGTGCGTTTATGTTCCGGTCATCAACAATCACGGTTTTCTTTGATTCTGTCCCTTTCGTGGACTACTACTCACCGTTTTCGGGTCCTAAAGCGATTTCCATTGCTGTCGAACCCCAATGTGTGCTTACGTGTTGGTCGTCAAGTCTCGCAGTTTTGGCCGATTCTGGCCCGTTTCTTGGACTATTACTCAGTTTTGGGGTCCCGAAGTGATTTCCACGATTGACGAACCCCGGGGGTGCGTTTATGTGTCGGTCATCAACACTCACAATTTTGGTTAATTCTGGCCGTCTCGTGGACTATTACTCGCTGTTTTGGGGTCCCGGAGAGATTTCCACGATTGACGAACCTCTGGGTGCGTTTACGTGTCGGTCATCAACACTCGCAGGTTTTGTTGATTCCGACCCATTTCGTGGACTATTACTCACCGTTTTGGGGTCCCAAAGAGATTTCCATTTTTGTCGAACTCCAAGGTGTGCTTGCGTGTTGGTCGTCAAGACTCGCAGTTTTGGCCGATTTTGGCCCGTTTTTGAACTATTACACAGTTTTGGCATCCCGAAGTGATTTCCACGATTGACAAACCCTACGGTGCGCTTACTTGTCGGTCATCAACAATCGCAGTTTTGGCCGATTCTGGTCCGTTTGGTGCGCTATTATTCACCGTTTTGGGGTCCTAGAGCGATTTACATGATTTGCGATCCCCGGGGTGCGTTTATGTGTCGGTTATCAACACTCACCATTTTGCCCAATTCTGGTCCGTCTCATGGACTATTACTCACCGTTTTGGGGTCCCAGAGCGATTTCCATGATTCACGATCCCGGGGGTGCGTTTACGTGCCCGTCGTCAACACTCATAGTTCTGGCCAATTCTGACCCGTTTCGTGGACTATTACTCACCTTTTTGGGGTCCCGAAGCGATTTCCATAGTTGCTGAACCCAAAGATACACTTACGTGTCGTTCATCAACACTCGCAGTTTTGGCCGATTCTGGCCCGTTTTGTGGACTATAACTCGCTGTTTCGGGTCCCGGAGGGATTTCCACGATTGACGAACCCCTGGTGCATTTATGTTCCGGTCATCAACAATCGCGGTTTTTGTCGATTCTGTCCCTTTCGTGGACTACTACTCACCGTTTTCGGGTCCTAAAGCGATTTCCATTGTTGTCGAACCCAAAGATGCACTT
>NW_025228403.1:0-1923 GCF_018294505.1 Triticum aestivum | reverse complement strand
GAACCCCTGGTGCGTTTATGTTCCGGTCATCAACAATCGCGGTTTTTGTCGATTCTGTCCCTTTCGTGGACTACTACTCACCGTTTTCGGGTCCTAAAGCGATTTCCATTGTTGTCGAACCCAAAGATGCACTTACGTGTCGTTCGTCAACACTCGCAGTTTTGGCCGATTCTGGCCCGTTTTGTGGACTATAACTCGCTGTTTCGGGTCCCGGAGGGATTTCCACGATTGACGAACCCCTGGTGCGTTTATGTTCCGGTCATCAACAATCGCGGTTTTCTTTGATTCTGTCCCTTTCGTGGACTACTACTCACCGTTTTCGGGTCCTAAAGCGATTTCCATTGCTGTCGAACCCCAATGTGTGCTTACGTGTTGGTCGTCAAGTCTCGCAGTTTTGGCCGATTCTGGCCTGTTTCTTGGACTATTACTCAGTTTTGGGGTCCCGAAGTGATTTCCACGATTGACGAACCCCGGGGGTGCGTTTATGTGTCGGTCATCAACACTCACAATTTTGGTTAATTTTGGCAGCCTCGTGGACTATTACTCGCTGTTTTGGGGTCCCGGAGAGATTTCCACGATTGACGAACCTCTGGGTGCGTTTACGTGTCGGTCATCAACACTCGCAGGTTTTGTTGATTCCGACCCATTTCGTGGACTATTACTCACCATTTTGGGGTCCCAAAGAGATTTCCATTTTTGTCGAACTCCAAGGTGTGCTTGCGTGTTGGTCGTCAAGACTCGCAGTTTTGGCCGATTGTGGCCCGTTTTTGAACTATTACACAGTTTTGGCATCCCGAAGTGATTTCCACGATTGACAAACCCTACGGTGCGCTTACTTGTCGGTCATCAACAATCGCAGTTTTGGCCGATTCTGGTCCGTTTGGTGCGCTATTATTCACCGTTTTGGGGTCCTAGAGCGATTTACACGATTTGCGATCCCCGGGGTGCGTTTATGTGTCGGTTATCAACACTCACCATTTTGCCCAATTATGGTCCGTCTCATGGACTATTACTCACCGTTTTGGGGTCCAGAGCGATTTCCACGATTCACGATCCCGGGGGTGCGTTTACGTGCCCGTCGTCAACACTCATAGTTCTGGCCAATTCTGACCCGTTTCGTGGACTATTACTCACCTTTTTGGGGTCCCGAAGCGATTTCCATAGTTGTTGAACCCAAAGATGCACTTACGTGTCGTTCATCAACACTCGCAGTTTTGGCCGATTCTGGCCCGTTTTGTGGACTATAACTCGCTGTTTCGGGTCCCGGAGGGATTTCCACGATTGACGAACCCCTGGTGCATTTATGTTCCGGTCATCAGCAATCGCGGTTTTCTTTGATTCTGTCCCTTTCGTGGACTACTACTCACCGTTTTCGGGTCCTAAAGCGATTTCCATTGCTGTCGAACTCCAATGTGTGCTTACGTGTTGGTCGTCAAGTCTCGCAGTTTTGGCCGATTCTGGCCCGTTTCTTGGACTATTACTCAGTTTTGGGGTCCCGAAGTGATTTCCACGATTGACGAACCCCGGGGGTGCGTTTATGTGTCGGTCATCAACACTCACAATTTTGGTTAATTCTGGCCGCCTCGTGGACTATTACTCGCTGTTTTGGGGTCCCGGAGAGATTTCCACGATTGACGAACCTCTGGGTGCGTTTACGTGTCGGTCATCAACACTCGCAGGTTTTGTTGATTCCGACCCATTTCGTGGACTATTACTCACCGTTTTGGGGTCCCAAAGAGATTTCCATTTTTGTCGAACTCCAAGGTGTGCTTGCGTGTTGGTCGTCAAGACTCGCAGTTTTGGCCGATTGTGGCCCGTTTTTGAACTATTACACAGTTTTGGCATCCCGAAGTGATTTCCACGATTGACAAACCCTACGGTGCGCTTACTTGTCGGTCATCAACAATCGCAGTTTTGGCCGAT
>NW_025228402.1:58573-63226 GCF_018294505.1 Triticum aestivum | reverse complement strand
CTCTTTGGACATGCCACCACACCGTACGGCATGTATGAGGGCCCGATGCGATGCTCCGGTGGCATTGCTACCCCCAGGGCCCCCGTCCCGCCTAACCCTGTAGCGTTTGACCACGGGATCTAGCCCTTTGACTTTGCACGGATGTGCTTTGACCAGTGGAACTCTCCACCCGGTTGTGTTAGGTCAGCCCATAGGAACACTTTGGAGCAACATCCGGGCCAAAGCCACAGCAAGACCCCCTCCGTGTAGACCCGACGCGCCGGCGGCGGCGCCGTCCGTGAGGGGGGCACACACCGAAGACGCGGGCCGGGCACTTGCAACCGCCACAACACTTCCAGACTTGTGAGAGGCCGCCTAAGAAAGATTTGGCGCCATGTGCTAGCCCCCGGAGGCCGCAGGCCACAGTCGTAGACACGCGGAGAGCAATCCGCGGAGAGGGAAGTGTTCAGATACTTCTCCATCACCAAAAACTATAAAAAATTACCATCAGTCCTATAGCACATGTGACCACGTCATGTAAAAAACTCATGATTTTATCGCGCTCCGAGTATTTAATAATATTCACGTCGCATCGTTACCGCAGAACATCTACTACTGTGTCATCGCCGTCCGTGAGGGGGCCACACCCCGGAGACGCGTGCCGCCTCTTCGGACGTGCCACCACACGGTACGACATGTATGAGGGCCCGGTGCGATGCTCCAGTCGCATTGCTACCCCCCAGGGGCCCCGTCCCGCCTAACCCTGTAGCGTTTGACCATGGGATCTAGCTCTTTTACTTTGCACGGACGGGCTTTCACCAGTGGAACTCTCCACCCGGTTGTGTTAGGTCAGCCCATAGGAACACTTTGGAGCAATATCTGGGCCAAAGGCACAGCAAGACCCCATCCGTGTAGACCCGACGCATCCGTTTCCCACCTCCAGGTGCCGGTGGTGGCGCCGTCCGTGAGGGGGGGGGCACACCCCGGAGACATGGGCCGGGCGTTTGCAACTGCCACAACACTTCCAGACTTGTGAGAGGCCGCCTACGCAAGATTTGGCGGCAGGTGCTAGCCCCCGGAGGCCGCAGGCCACAGTCGTAGACACGCGAAGAGCAATCCGCGGAGAGGGAAGTGTTCAGATACTTCTCCATCACCAAAAATTATGAAAAATTACCATCATTCCTATAGCACATTTGCCCACGTCGTGTAAAAAACTCATGATTTTATCGCGCTCCGAGTATTTAATAATATTCACGCCGCATCGTTACCGCAGAACGTCTACTACTGTGTCATCGCCGTCCGTGAGGGGGGCCACACCCCGGAGACGCGTGCCGCCTCTTCGGACATGCCACCACACCGTACGTCATGTATGAGGGCCCGGTGCGATGCTCCGGTGGCATTGCTACCCCCCGAGGGCCGCGTCCCGCCTAACCCTGTAGCGTTTGACCACGGGATCTAGCCCTTTGACTTTGCACGGACGGGCTTTGACCAGTGGAACTCTCCAGCCGGTTGTGTTAGGTCAGCCCTTAGGAACACTTCGGAGCAACATCCGGGCCAAAGCCACAGCAAGACCCCATCCACGTAGACCCGACGCGTCCGTTTCCCCCTCCAGGTGCTGGCGGCGGCGCCGTTCGTAAGGGGGCACACCCCGGAGGCGCGGGCCGGGCGTTTGCAACCGCCACAACACTTCCAGTCTTGTGAGAGGCCGCCTACGCAAGATTTGGCAGCATGTGCTAGCCCCTGGAGGCCGCCGGCCATAGTCGTAGACACGCGAAGAGCAATCCGCGGAGAGGGAAGTGTTCAGATACTTCTCCATCACCAAAAATTATGAAAAATTACCATTAGTCCTAAAGCACATGTCCCCATGTCGTGTAAAAAACTCATGATTTTATCGCGCTCCGAGTATTTAATAATATTCACGCCGCATCGTTACGGCAAAACGGCTACTACTATGTCATCGCCGTCCGTGTGGGGGGCCACACACCGGAGACGCGTGCCGCCTCTTCGGACATTCCACCATACCGTACGGCATGTATGAGGGCCCGGTGCGATGCTCCGGTGCATTCCTACCCCCCAGGGCCCCCGTCCCGCCTAACCCTGTAGCGTTTGACCACAGGATCTAGCTCTTTGACTTTGCACGCGCGGGCTTTGACCAGTGGAACTCTCCACCCAGTTGTGTTAGGTCTGCCCATAGGAACACTTTGGAGCAACATCCGGGCCAAAGCCACAGCAAGACCCCATCCGTGTAGACCCGACGCGTCCGTTTCCCCCCTCCAGGTGCCGGCGGCGATGCCGTCCATGAGGGGGGGGCACACCCCGGAGACGCGGGCCGGGAGTTTGCTACTGCCACAACACTTCCAGACTTGTGAGAGGCCGCCTACGCAAGATTTGGCGGCATGTGCTAGCCCCCGGAGGCCGCAGGCCACAGTCGTAGACACGCGAAGAGCAATCCGCGGAGAGGGAAGTGTTCAGATAGTTCTCCATCACGAAAAACTATTTAAAATTACCATCAGTCCTATAGCACATGTGCCCACGTCGTGTAAAAAACTCATGATTTTATCGCGCTCCGAGTATTTAATAATATTCACGCCGCATCGTTACCGCAAAATGTCTACTACTGTGTCATCGCCGTCCGTGAGGGGGGCCACAACCCGGAGACGTGTGCCGCCTCTTTGGACATGCCACCACACCGTACGGCATGTATGAGGGCCCGGTGCGATGCTCCGGTGGCATTGCTACCCCCAGGGCCCCCGTCCCGCCTAACCCTGTAGCGTTTGACCACGGGATCTAGCCCTTTGATGTTGCACGGATGGGCTTTGACCAGTGGAACTCTCCACCCGGTTGTGTTAGGTCAGCCCATAGGAACACTTTGGAGCAACATCCGGGCCAAAGCCACAGCAAGACCCCCTACGTGTAGACCCGACGCGTCCGTTTCCACCCTCCAGGTGCCGGCGGCGGCGCCGTCCGTGAGGGGGGCACACACCAAAGACGCGGGCCGGGCACTTGCAACCGCCACAACACTTCCAGACTTGTGAGAGGCCGCCTAATAAAGATTTGGCGGCATGTGCTAGCCCCCGGAGGCCGCAGGCCACAGTCGTAGACAAGCGGAGAGCAATCCGCGGAGAGGGAAGTGTTCAGATACTTCTCCATCACCAACAACTATGAAAAATTACCATCATTCCTATAGGACATGTGCCCACGTCGTGTAAAAAACTCATGATTTTATCGCGCTTCGAGTATTTAATAATATTCACGTCGCATCGTTACCGCAGAACATCTACTACTGTGTCATCGCCATCCGTGAGGGGGCCACACACCGGAGACGCGTGCCGCCTCTTTGGACATGCCACCACACCGTACGGCATGTATGAGGGCCCGATGCGATGCTCCGGTCGCATTGCTACCCCCCAGGGCCCCCGTCCCGCCTAACCCTGTAGCGTTTGACCATGGGATCTAGCTCTTTGACTTTGCACGCGCGGGCTTTGACGAGTGGAACTCTCCACCGGGTTGTGTTAGGTCAGCCGATAGGAACACTTTGGAGCAACATCCGGGCCAAAACCACAGCAAGATCCCATCCGTGTAGACCCGACGCGTCCGTTTCCCCCCTCCAGGTGCCGGCGGCGGTGCCGTCCGTGAGGTGGGGGCACACCCCGGAGACGCGGGCCAGGCGTTTGCAACTGCCACAACACTTCCAGACTTGTGAGAGGCCGCCTACGCAAGATTTGGCGGCATGTGCTAGCCCCCGGAGGCCGCAGGCCACAGTCGTAGACACGCGAAGAGCAATCCGCGGAGAGGGAAGTGTTCAGATACTTCTCCATCACCAAAAACTATGAAAAATTACCATCAGTCCTATAGCACATGTGCCCATGTCGTGTAAAAAACTCATGATTTTATCGCGCTCCGAGTATTTAATAATATTCACACCGCATCGTTACCGCAAAATGTCTACTACTGTGTCATCGCCGTCCCTGAGCGGGGCCACAACCCGGAGATGCGCGCCGCCTCTTTGGACATGCCACCACACCGTACGGCATGTATGAGGGCCCGATGCGATGCTCCGGTGGCATTGCTACCCCCAGGGCCCCCGTCCCGCCTAACCCTGTAGCGTTTGACCACGGGATCTAGCCCTTTGACTTTGCACGGATGTGCTTTGACCAGTGGAACTCTCCACCCGGTTGTGTTAGGTCAGCCCATAGGAACACTTTGGAGCAACATCCGGGCCAAAGCCACAGCAAGACCCCCTCCGTGTAGACCCGACGCGCCGGCGGCGGCGCCGTCCGTGAGGGGGGCACACACCGAAGACGCGGGCCGGGCACTTGCAACCGCCACAACACTTCCAGACTTGTGAGAGGCCGCCTAAGAAAGATTTGGCGCCATGTGCTAGCCCCCGGAGGCCGCAGGCCACAGTCGTAGACACGCGGAGAGCAATCCGCGGAGAGGGAAGTGTTCAGATACTTCTCCATCACCAAAAACTATAAAAAATTACCATCAGTCCTATAGCACATGTGACCACGTCATGTAAAAAACTCATGATTTTATCGCGCTCCGAGTATTTAATAATATTCACGTCGCATCGTTACCGCAGAACATCTACTACTGTGTCATCGCCGTCCGTGAGGGGGCCACACCCCGGAGACGCGTGCCGCCTCTTCGGACGTGCCACCACACGGTACG
>NW_025228402.1:47636-58563 GCF_018294505.1 Triticum aestivum | reverse complement strand
AGGGGGCACACCCCGGAGGCGCGGGCCGGGCGTTTGCAACCGCCACAACACTTCCAGTCTTGTGAGAGGCCGCCTACGCAAGATTTGGCAGCATGTGCTAGCCCCTGGAGGCCGCCGGCCATAGTCGTAGACACGCGAAGAGCAATCCGCGGAGAGGGAAGTGTTCAGATACTTCTCCATCACCAAAAATTATGTAAAATTACCATTAGTCCTAAAGCACATGTCCCCATGTCGTGTAAAAAACTCATGATTTTATCGCGCTCCGAGTATTTAATAATATTCACGCCGCATCGTTACGGCAAAACGGCTACTACTATGTCATCGCCGTCCGTGTGGGGGGCCACACACCGGAGACGCGTGCCGCCTCTTCGGACATTCCACCATACCGTACGGCATGTATGAGGGCCCGGTGCGATGCTCCGGTGGCATTCCTACCCCCCAGGGCCCCCGTCCCGCCTAACCCTGTAGCGTTTGACCACAGGATCTAGCTCTTTGACTTTGCACGCGCGGGCTTTGACCAGTGGAACTCTCCACCCAGTTGTGTTAGGTCTGCCCATAGGAACACTTTGGAGCAACATCCGGGCCAAAGCCACAGCAAGAACCCATCCGTGTAGACCCGACGCGTCCGTTTCCCCCCTCCAGGTGCCGGCGGCGGTGCCGTCCATGAGGGGGGGGCACACCCCGGAGACGCGGGCCGGGAGTTTGCTACTGCCACAACACTTCCAGACTTGTGAGAGGCCGCCTACGCAAGATTTGGCGGCATGTGCTAGCCCCCGGAGGCCCCAGGCCACAGTCGTAGACACGCGAAGAGCAATCCGCGGAGAGGGAAGTGTTCAGATACTTCTCCATCACCAAAAATTATGAAAAATTACCATCATTCCTATAGCACATTTGCCCACGTCGTGTAAAAAACTCATGATTTTATCGCGCTCCGAGTATTTAATAATATTCACGCCGCATCGTTACCGCAGAACGTCTACTACTGTGTCATCGCCGTCCGTGAGGGGGGCCACACCCCGGAGACGCGTGCCGCCTCTTCGGACATGCCACCACACCGTACGTCATGTATGAGGGCCCGGTGCGATGCTCCGGTGGCATTGCTACCCCCCGAGGGCCGCGTCCCGCCTAACCCTGTAGCGTTTGACCACGGGATCTAGCCCTTTGACTTTGCACGGACGGGCTTTGACCAGTGGAACTCTCCAGCCGGTTGTGTTAGGTCAGCCCATAGGAACACTTCGGAGCAACATCCGGGCCAAAGCCACAGCAAGACCCCATCCACGTAGACCCGACGCGTCCGTTTCCCCCTCCAGGTGCTGGCGGCGGCGCCGTTCGTGAGGGGGCACACCCCGGAGGCGCGGGCCGGGCGTTTGCAACCGCCACAACACTTCCAGTCTTGTGAGAGGCCGCCTACGCAAGATTTGGCAGCATGTGCTAGCCCCTGGAGGCCGCCGGCCATAGTCGTAGACACGCGAAGAGCAATCCGCGGAGAGGGAAGTGTTCAGATACTTCTCCATCACCAAAAATTATGTAAAATTACCATTAGTCCTAAAGCACATGTCCCCATGTCGTGTAAAAAACTCATGATTTTATCGCGCTCCGAGTATTTAATAATATTCACGCCGCATCGTTACGGCAAAACGGCTACTACTATGTCATCGCCGTCCGTGTGGGGGGCCACACATCGGAGACGCGTGTCGCCTCTTCGGACATTCCACCATACCGTACGGCATGTATGAGGGCCCGGTGCGATGCTCCGGTGGCATTCCTACCCCCCAGGGCCCCCGTCCCGCCTAACCCTGTAGCGTTTGACCACAGGATCTAGCTCTTTGACTTTGCACGCGCGGGCTTTGACCAGTGGAACTCTCCACCCAGTTGTGTTAGGTCTGCCCATAGGAACACTTTGGAGCAACATCCGGGCCAAAGCCACAGCAAGACCCCATCCGTGTAGACCCGACGCGTCCGTTTCCCCCCTCCAGGTGCCGGCGGCGGTGCCGTCCATGAGGGGGGGCACACCCCGGAGACGCGGGCCGGGAGTTTGCTACTGCCACAACACTTCCAGACTTGTGAGAGGCCGCCTACGCAAGATTTGGCGGCATGTGCTAGCCCCCGGAGGCCGCAGGCCACAGTCGTAGACACGCGAAGAGCAATCCGCGGAGAGGGAAGTGTTCAGATAGTTCTCCATCACGAAAAACTATTTAAAATTACCATCAGTCCTATAGCACATGTGCCCACGTCGTGTAAAAAACTCATGATTTTATCGCGCTCCGAGTATTTAATAATATTCACGCCGCATCGTTACCGCAAAATGTCTACTACTGTGTCATCGCCGTCCGTGAGGGGGGCCACAACCCGGAGACGTGTGCCGCCTCTTTGGACATGCCACCACACCGTACGGCATGTATGAGGGCCCGGTGCGATGCTCCGGTGGCATTGCTACCCCCAGGGCCCCCGTCCCGCCTAACCCTGTAGCGTTTGACCACGGGATCTAGCCCTTTGATGTTGCACGGATGGGCTTTGACCAGTGGAACTCTCCACCCGGTTGTGTTAGGTCAGCCCATAGGAACACTTTGGAGCAACATCCGGGCCAAAGCCACAGCAAGACCCCCTACGTGTAGACCCGACGCGTCCGTTTCCACCCTCCAGGTGCCGGCGGCGGCGCCGTCCGTGAGGGGGGCACACACCAAAGACGCGGGCCGGGCACTTGCAACCGCCACAACACTTCCAAACTTGTGAGAGGCCGCCTAATAAAGATTTGGCGGCATGTGCTAGCCCCCGGAGGCCGCAGGCCACAGTCGTAGACAAGCGGAGAGCAATCCGCGGAGAGGGAAGTGTTCAGATACTTCTCCATCACCAACAACTATGAAAAATTACCATCATTCCTATAGGACATGTGCCCACGTCGTGTAAAAAACTCATGATTTTATCGCGCTCCGAGTATTTAATAATATTCACGTCGCATCGTTACCGCAGAACATCTACTACTGTGTCATCGCCATCCGTGAGGGGGCCACACCCCGGAGACGCGTGCCGCCTCTTTGGACATGCCACCACACCGTACGGCATGTATGAGGGCCCGATGCGATGCTCCGGTCGCATTGCTACCCCCCAGGGCCCCCGTCCCGCCTAACCCTGTAGCGTTTGACCATGGGATCTAGCTCTTTGACTTTGCACGCGCGGGCTTTGACCAGTGGAACTCTCCACCGGGTTGTGTTAGGTCAGCCGATACGAACACTTTGGAGCAACATCCGCGCCAAAACCACAGCAAGATCCCATCCGTGTAGACCCGACACGTCCGTTTCCCCCCTCCAGGTGCCGGCGGCGGTGCCGTCCGTGAGGTGGGGGCACACCCCGGAGACGCGGGCCAGGCGTTTGCAACTGCCACAACACTTCCAGACTTGTGAGAGGCCGCCTACGCAAGATTTGGCGGCATGTGCTAGCCCCCGGAGGCCGCAGGCCACAGTCGTAGACACGCGAAGAGCAATCCGCGGAGAGGGAAGTGTTCAGATACTTCTCCATCACCAAAAACTGTGAAAAATTACCATCAGTCCTATAGCACATGTTCCCATGTCGTGTAAAAAACTCATGATTTTATCGCGCTCCGAGTATTTAATAATATTCACACCGCATCGTTACCGCAAAATGTCTACTACTGTGTCATCGCCGTCCCTGAGCGGGGCCACAACCCGGAGATGCGCGCCGCCTCTTTGGACATGCCACCACACCGTACGGCATGTATGAGGGCCCGATGCGATGCTCCGGTGGCATTGCTACCCCCAGGGCCCCCGTCCCGCCTAACCCTGTAGCGTTTGACCACGGGATCTAGCCCTTTGACTTTGCACGGATGTGCTTTGACCAGTGGAACTCTCCACCCGGTTGTGTTAGGTCAGCCCATAGGAACACTTTGGAGCAACATCCGGGCCAAAGCCACAGCAAGACCCCCTCCGTGTAGACACGACGCGCCGGCGGCGGCGCCGTCCGTGAGGGGGGCACACACCGAAGACGCGGGCCGGGCACTTGCAACCGCCACAACACTTCCAGACTTGTGAGAGGCCGCCTAAGAAAGATTTGGCGCCATGTGCTAGCCCCCGGAGGCCGCAGGCCACAGTCGTAGACACGCGGAGAGCAATCCGCGGAGAGGGAAGTGTTCAGATACTTCTCCATCACCAAAAACTATAAAAAATTACCATCAGTCCTATAGCACATGTGACCACGTCATGTAAAAAACTCATGATTTTATCGCGCTCCGAGTATTTAATAATATTCACGTCGCATCGTTACCGCAGAACATCTACTACTGTGTCATCGCCGTCCGTGAGGGGGCCACACCCCGGAGACGCGTGCCGCCTCTTCGGACGTGCCACCACACGGTACGGCATGTATGAGGGCCCGGTGCGATGCTCCAGTCGCATTGCTACCCCCCAGGGGCCCCGTCCCGCCTAACCCTGTAGCGTTTGACCATGGGATCTAGCTCTTTTACTTTGCACGGACGGGCTTTCACCAGTGGAACTCTCCACCCGGTTGTGTTAGGTCAGCCCATAGGAACACTTTGGAGCAATATCTGGGCCAAAGGCACAGCAAGACCCCATCCGTGTAGACCCGACGCATCCGTTTCCCACCTCCAGGTGCCGGTGGTGGCGCCGTCCGTGAGGGGGGGGGGCACACCCCGGAGACATGGGCCGGGCGTTTGCAACTGCCACAACACTTCCAGACTTGTGAGAGGCCGCCTACGCAAGATTTGGCGGCAGGTGCTAGCCCCCGGAGGCCGCAGGCCACAGTCGTAGACACGCGAAGAGCAATCCGCGGAGAGGGAAGTGTTCAGATACTTCTCCATCACCAAAAATTATGAAAAATTACCATCATTCCTATAGCACATTTGCCCACGTCGTGTAAAAAACTCATGATTTTATCGCGCTCCGAGTATTTAATAATATTCACGCCGCATCGTTACCGCAGAACGTCTACTACTGTGTCATCGCCGTCCGTGAGGGGGGCCACACCCCGGAGACGCGTGCCGCCTCTTCGGACATGCCACCACACCGTACGTCATGTATGAGGGCCCGGTGCGATGCTCCGGTGGCATTGCTACCCCCCGAGGGCCGCGTCCCGCCTAACCCTGTAGCGTTTGACCACGGGATCTAGCCCTTTGACTTTGCACGGACGGGCTTTGACCAGTGGAACTCTCCAGCCGGTTGTGTTAGGTCAGCCCATAGGAACACTTCGGAGCAACATCCGGGCCAAAGCCACAGCAAGACCCCATCCACGTAGACCCGACGCGTCCGTTTCCCCCTCCAGGTGCTGGCGGCGGCGCCGTTCGTGAGGGGGCACACCCCGGAGGCGCGGGCCGGGCGTTTGCAACCGCCACAACACTTCCAGTCTTGTGAGAGGCCGCCTACGCAAGATTTGGCAGCATGTGCTAGCCCCTGGAGGCCGCCGGCCATAGTCGTAGACACGCGAAGAGCAATCCGCGGAGAGGGAAGTGTTCAGATACTTCTCCATCACCAAAAATTATGTAAAATTACCATTAGTCCTAAAGCACATGTCCCCATGTCGTGTAAAAAACTCATGATTTTATCGCGCTCCGAGTATTTAATAATATTCACGCCGCATCGTTACGGCAAAACGTCTACTACTATGTCATCGCCGTCCGTGTGGGGGGCCACACACCGGAGACGCGTGCCGCCTCATCGGACATTCCACCATACCGTACGGCATGTATGAGGGCCCGGTGCGATGCTCCGGTGGCATTGCTACCCCCCAGGGCCCCCGTCCCGCCTAACCCTGTAGCGTTTGACCACAGGATCTAGCTCTTTGACTTTGCACGCGCGGGCTTTGACCAGTGGAACTCTCCACCCAGTTGTGTTAGGTCTGCCCATAGGAACACTTTGGAGCAACATCCGGGCCAAAGCCACAGCAAGACCCCATCCGTGTAGACCCGACGCGTCCGTTTCCCCCCTCCAGGTGCCGGCGGCGGTGCCGTCCATGATGGGGGGGGCACACCCCGGAGACGCGGGCCGGGCGTTTGCTACTGCCACAACACTTCCAGACTTGTGAGAGGCCGCCTACGCAAGATTTGGCGGCATGTGCTAGCCCCCGGAGGCCGCAGGCCACAGTCGTAGACACGCGAAGAGCAATCCGCGGAGAGGGAAGTGTTCAGATAGTTCTCCATCACGAAAAACTATTTAAAATTACCATCAGTCCTATAGCACATGTTCCCACGTCGTGTAAAAAACTCATGATTTTATCGCGCTCCGAGTATTTAATAATATTCACGCCGCATCGTTACCGCAAAATGTCTACTACTGTGTCATCGCCGTCCGTGAGGGGGGCCACAACCCGGAGACGTGTGCCGCCTCTTTGGACATGCCACCACACCGTACGGCATGTATGAGGGCCCGGTGCGATGCTCCGGTGGCATTGCTACCCCCAGGGCCCACGTCCCGCCTAACCCTGTAGCGTTTGACCACGGGATCTAGCCCTTTGATCTTGCACGGATGGGCTTTGACGAGTGGAACTCTCCACCCGGTTGTGTTAGGTCAGCCCATAGGAACACTTTGGAGCAACATCCGGGCCAAAGCCACAGCAAGACCCCCTCCGTGTAGACCCGACGCGTCCGTTTCCACCCTCCAGGTGCCGGCGGCGGCGCCGTCCGTGAGGGGGGCACACACCAAAGACACGGGCCGGGCACTTGCAACCGGCACAACACTTCCAGACTTGTGAGAGGCCGCCTAATAAAGATTTTGCGGCATGTGCTAGCCCCCGGAGGCCGCAGGCCACAGTCGTAGACAAGCGGAGAGCAATCCGCGGAGAGGGAAGTGTTCAGATACTTCTCCATCACCAACAACTATGAAAAATTACCATCAGTCCTATAGGACATGTGCCCACGTCGTGTAAAAAACTCATGATTTTATCGCGCTCCGAGTATTTAATAATATTCACGTCGCATCGTTACCGCAGAACATCTACTACTGTGTCATCGCCATCCGTGAGGGGGCCACACCCCGGAGACGCGTGCCGCCTCTTTGGACATGCCACCACACCGTACGGCATGTATGAGGGCCCGATGCGATGCTCCGGTCGCATTGCTACCCCCCAGGGCCCCCGTCCCGCCTAACCCTATAGCGTTTGACCATGGGATCTAGCTCTTTGACTTTGCACGCGCGGGCTTTGACCAGTGGAACTCTCCACCGGGTTGTGTTAGGTCAGCCGATAGGAACACTTTGGAGCAACATCCGGGCCAAAACCACAGCAAGACCCCATCCGTGTAGACCCGACGCGTCCGTTTCCCCCCTCCAGGTGCCGGCGGCGGTGCCGTCCGTGAGGTGGGGGCACACCCCGGAGACGCGGGCCAGGCGTTTGCAACTGCCACAACACTTGCAGACTTGTGAGAGGCCGCCTACGCAAGATTTGGCGGCATGTGCTAGCCCCCGGAGGCCGCAGGCCACAGTCGTAGACACGCGAAGAGCAATCCGCGGAGAGGGAAGTGTTCAGATACTTCTCCATCACCAAAAACTATGAAAAATTACCATCAGTCCTATAGCACACGTGCCCACGTCGTGTAAAAAACTCTTGATTTTATCGCGCTCCGAGTATTTAATAATATTTACACCGCATCGTTACCGCAAAATGTCTACTACTGTGTCATCGCCGTCCCTGAGCGGGGCCACAACCCGGAGATGCGCGCCGCCTCTTTGGACATGCCACCACACCGTACGGCATGTATGAGGGCCCGATGCGATGCTCCGGTGGCATTGCTACCCCCAGGGCCCCCGTCCCGCCTAACCCTGTAGCGTTTGACCACGGGATCTAGCCCTTTGACTTTGCACGGATGTGCTTTGACCACTGGAACTCTCCACCCGGTTGTGTTAGGTCAGTCCATAGGAACACTTTGGAGCAACATCCGGGCCAAAGCCACAGCAAGACCCCCTCCGTGTAGACCCGACGCGCCGTCCGTGAGGGGGGCACACACCGAAGACGCGGGCCGGGCACTTGCAACCGCCACAACACTTCCAGACTTGTGAGAGGCCGCCTAAGAAAGATTTGGCGCCATGTGCTAGCCCCCGGAGGCCGCAGGCCACAGTCGTAGACACGCGGAGAGCAATCCGCGGAGAGGGAAGTGTTCAGATACTTCTCCATCACCAAAAACTATGAAAAATTACCATCAGTCCTATAGCACATGTGACCACGTCATGTAAAAAACTCATGATTTTATCGCGCTCCGAGTATTTAATAATATTCACGTCGCATCGTTACCGCAGAACATCTACTACTGTGTCATCGCCGTCCGTGAGGGGGCCACACCCCGGAGACGCGTGCCGCCTCTTCGGACGTGCCACCACACGGTACGGCATGTATGAGGGCCCGGTGCGATGCTCCGGTCGCATTGCTACCCCCCCAGGGGCCCCGTCCCGCCTAACCCTGTAGCGTTTGACCATGGGATCTAGCTCTTTGACTTTGCACGGACGGGCTTTCACCAGTGGAACTCTCCACCCGGTTGTGTTAGGTCAGCCCATAGGAACACTTTGGAGCAATATCCGGGCCAAAGGCACAGCAAGACCCCATCCGTGTAGACCCGACGCATCCGTTTCCCACCTCCAGGTGCCGGTGGTGGCGCCGTCCGTGAGGGGGGGGGCACACCCCGGAGACATGGGCCGGGCGTTTGCAACCGCCACAACACTTCCAGACTTGTGAGAGGCCGCCTACGCAAGATTTGGCGGCAGGTGCTAGCCCCCGGAGGCCGCAGGCCACAGTCGTAGACACGCGAAGAGCAATCCGCGGAGAGGGAAGTGTTCAGATACTTCTCCATCACCAAAAATTATGAAAAATTACCATCACTCCTATAGCACATTTGCCCACGTCGTGTAAAAAACTCATGATTTTATCGCGCTCCGAGTATTTAATAATATTCACGCCGCATCATTACCGCAGAACGTCTACTACTGTGTCATCGCCGTCCGTGAGGGGGGCCACACCCCGGAGACGCGTGCCGCCTCTTCGGACATGCCACCACACCGTACGTCATGTATGAGGGCCCGGTGCGATGTTCCGGTGGCATTGCTACCCCCCCCCCAGGGCCCCCGTCCCGCCTAACCCTGTAGCGTTTGACCACAGGATCTAGCCCTTTGAGTTTGCACGGACGGGCTTTGACCAGTGGAACTCTCCACCCGGTTGTGTTAGGTCAGCCCATAGGAACACTTTGGAGCAACATCCGGGCAAAAGCCACAACAAGACCCCATCCGTGTAGACCCGACGCGTCCGTTTCCCCCTCCAGGTGCCGGCGGCGGCGCTGTCCGTGAGGGGGGCACACCCCGGAGACGCTGGCCGGGCGTTTGCAACCGCCACAAACTTCTAGACTTGTGAGATGCCGGCTACGCAAGATTTGGCGGCATGTGCTAGCCCCAGAGGCCGCCGGCCACAGTCGCAGACACGCGAAGAGCAATCCGTGGAGAGGGAAGTGTTCAGATACTTCTCCATCACCAAAAACTATGAAAAATTACCATCAGTCCTATAGCACATGTGCCCACGTCGTGTAAAAAACTCATGATTTTATCGCGCTCCGAGTATTTAATAATATTCACACCGCATCGTAACCGCAAAATGTCTACTACTGTGTCATCTCCGTCCCTGAGCGGGGCCACAACCCGGAGATGCGCGCCGCCTCATTGGACTTGCCACCACACCGTACGGCATGTATGAGGGCCCGATGCGATGCTCCGGTGGCATTGCTACCCCCAGGGCCCCCGTCCCGCCTAACCCTGTAGCGTTTGACCACGGGATCTAGCCCTTTGACTTTGCACGGATGTGCTTTGACCAGTGGAACTCTCCACTCGGTTGTGTTAGGTCAGTCCATAGGAACACTTTGGAGCAACATCCGGGCCAAAGCCACAGCAAGACCCCCTCCGTGTAGACCCGACACGCCGGCGGCGGCGCCGTCCGTGAGGGGGGCACACACCGAAGACGCGGGCCGGGCACTTGAAACCGCCACAACACTTCCAGACTTGTGAGAGGCCGCCTAAGAAAGATTTGGCGCCATGTGCTAGCCCCCGGAGGCCGCAGGCCACAGTCGTAGACACGCGGAGAGCAATCCGCGGAGAGGGAAGTGTTCAGATACTTCTCCATCACCAAAAACTATGAAAAATTACCATCAGTCCTATAGCACATGTGACCACGTCATGTAAAAAACTCATGATTTTATCGCGCTCCGAGTATTTAATAATATTCACGTCGCATCGTTACCGCAGAACATCTACTACTGTGTCATCGCCGTCCGTGAGGGGGCCACACCCCGGAGACGCGTGCCGCCTCTTCGGACGTGCCACCACATGGTACGGCATGTATGAGGGCCCGGTGCGATGCTCCGGTCGCATTGCTACCCCCCAGGGGCCCCGTCCCGCCTAGCCCTGTAGCGTTTGACCATGGGATCTAGCTCTTTGACTTTGCACGGACGGGCTTTCACCAGTGGAACTCTCCACCCGGTTGTGTTAGGTCAGCCCATAGGAACACTTTGGAGCAATATCCGGGCCAAAGGCACAGCAAGACCCCATCCGTGTAGACCCGACGCATCCGTTTCCCACCTCCAGGTGCCGGTGGTGCCGCCGTCCGTGAGGGGGGGGCACACCCCGGAGACATGGGCCGAGCGTTTGCAACCGCCACAACACTTCCAGACTTGTGAGAGGCCGCCTACGCAAGATTTGGCGGCAGGTGCTAGCCCCCGGAGGCCGCAGGCCACAGTCGTAGACACGCGAAGAGCAATCCGCGGAGAGGGAAGTGTTCAGATACTTCTCCATCACCAAAAATTATGAAAAATTACCATCATTCCTATAGCACATTTGCCCACGTCGTGTAAAAAACTCATGATTTTATCGCGCTCCGAGTATTTAATAATATTCACGCCGCATCGTTACCGCAGAACGTCTACTACTGCGTCATC
>NW_025228402.1:43662-46753 GCF_018294505.1 Triticum aestivum | reverse complement strand
AAGTGTTCAGATACTTCTCCATCACCAAAAACTATGAAAAATTACCATCAGTCCTATAGCACATGTGCCCACGTCGTGTAAAAAACTCATGATTTTATCGCGCTCCGAGTATTTAATAATATTCACGTCGCATCGTTACCGCAGAACATCTACTGCTGTGTCATCGCCGTTCGTGAGGGGGCCACACCCGGGAGACGCGTGCCGCCTCTTCGGACATGCCACCACACCTTACGGCATGTATGAGGGCCCGGTGCGATGCTCCGGTCGCATTGCTACCCCCCAGGGCCCCCGTCCCGCCTAACCCTGTAGCGTCTGACAACAAGATCTAGCTCTTTGACTTTGCACACGCGGGCTTTGACCAGTGGAACTCTCCACCGGGTTGTGTTAGGTCAGCCCATAGGAACACTTTGGAGCAACATCCGGGCCAAGGCCACAGCAAGACCCCATCCGTGTAGACCCGACGCGTCCGTTTCCCCCCTCCAGGTGCCGGCGGCGGTGCCGTCCGTGAGGGGGGGGGCACACCCCGGAGACGCGGGCCGGGCGTTTGCAACTGCCACAACACTTCCAGACTTGTGAGAGGCCGCCTACGCAAGATTTGGCGGCATGTGCTAGCCCCCGGAGGCCGCAGGCCACAGTCGTAGACACGCGAAGGGCAATCTGCGGAGAGGGAAGTGTTCAGATACTTCTCCATCACCAAAAACTATGAAAAATTACCATCAGTCCTATAGAACATGTGCCCACGTCGTGTAAAAAACTCATGATTTTATCGCGCTCCGAGTATTTAATAATATTCACGCCGCATCGTTTCCGCAAAATGTCTACTACTGTGTACTCGCCGTCCGTGAGGGGGGCCACAACCCGGAGACGCGTGCCGCCTCTTTGGACATGCCACCACACTGTACGGCATGTATGAGGGCCCGGTGCGATGCTCCGGTGGCATTGCTACCCCCAGGGCCCCCGTCCGGCCTATCCCTGTAGTGTTTGACCACGGGATCTAGCCCTTTGACTTTGCACGGATGGGCTTTGACCAGTGGAACTCTCCACCCGGTTGTGTTAGGTCAGCCCATAGGAACACATTGGAGCAACATCCGGGCCAAAGCCACAGCAAGACCCCAGCCGTGTAGACCCGACGCGTCCGTTTCCCCCCTCCAGGTGCCGCCGGCGGCATCGTCAGTGAGGGGGGGCACACCCCGGAGACGCGGGCCGGGCGTTTGTAACCGCCACAACACTTCCAGACTTGTGAGAGGCCGCCTACGAAAGATTTGGCGGTATGTGCTAGCCCCCGGAGGCCGCCGGCCACAGTCGTAGACACGTGAAGAGCAATTCGCGGAGAGGGAAGTGTTCAGATACTTCTCCATCACCAAAAATGATGAAAATTTACCATCAGTGCTATAGCACATGTGCCCACGTCGTGTAAAAAACTCATGATTTTATCGTGCTCCGAGTATTTAATAATATTCATGCCGCGTCGTTACCGCAGAACGTTTACTACAGTGTCATCGCCGTCCGTGAGGGGGGCCACACCCCGGAGATGCATGCCGCCTCTTCGGACATGCCACCACACCGTACGACATGTATGAGGGCCCGGTGCGATGCTCCGGTGGCATTGCTACCCCCCAGGGCCCCCGTCCCGCCTAACCCTGTAGCGTTTGACCACGGGATCTAGCCCTTTGACTTTGCACAGACGGGCTTTGACCAGTGGAACTCTCCACCCGGTTATGTTAGGTCAGCCCATAGGAACACTTTGGAGCAACATCCGGGCCAAAGCCACAGCAAGACCCCCTCCGTGTAGACCCGACGCGTCTGTTTCCCCCCTCCAGGTGCCGGCGGCGTCGCCGTCCGTGAGGGGGGGCACACACCGAAGACGCGGGCCAGGCACTTGCATCCGCCACAACACTTCCAGACTTGTGAGAGGCCGCCTAAGAAATATTTGGCGGCATGTGCTAGCCCCCGGAGGCCGCAGGCCACAGTCGTAGACACGCGGAGAGCAATCCGCGGAGAGGGAAGTGTTCAGATACTTCTCCATCACCAAAAACTATGAAAAATTACCATCAGTCCTATAGCACATGTGCCCACGTCGTGTAAAAAACTCATGATTTTATCGCGCTCCGAGTATTTAATAATATTCACGGCGCATCGTTACCGCAGAACATCTACTACTGTGTCATCGCCGTCCGTGAGGGGGCCACACCCCGGAGACGCGTGCCGCCTCTTCGGACATGCCACCACACCGTACTGCATGTATGAGGGCCCGGTGCGATGCTCCGGTCGCATTGCTACCCCCCAGGGCCCTCGTCCCGCCTAACCCTGTAGCGTCTGACAACAGGATCTAGCTCTTTGACTTTGCACGCGCGGGCTTTGACCAGTGGAACTCTCCACCGGGTTGTGTTAGGTCAGCCCATAGGAACACTTTGGAGCAACATCCGGGCCAAAGCCACAGCAAGACCCCATCCGTGTAGACCCGACGCGTCCATTTCCCCCCTCCAGGTGCCGGCGGCGGTGCCGTCCGTGAGGGGGGGGGCACTCCCCGGAGACGCGGGCCGGGCGTTTGCAACTGCCACAACACTTCCAGACTTGTGAGAGGCCGCCTACGCAAGATTTGGCGGCATGTGCTAGCCCCCGGAGGCCGCAGGCCACAGTCGTAGACACGCGAAGAGCAATCCGCGGAGAGGGAAGTGTTCAGATACTTCTCCATCACCAAAAACTATGAAAAATTACCATCAGTCCTATAGAACATGTGCCCACGTCGTGTAAAAAACTCATGATTTTATCGCGCTCCGAGTATTTAATAATATTCACGCCGCATCGTTTCCGCAAAATGTCTACTACTGTGTCCTCGCCATCCGTGAGGGGGGCCACAACCCGGAGATGCATGCCGCCTCTTCGGACATGCCACCACACCGTACGACATGTATGAGGGCCCGGTGCGATGCTCCGGTGGCATTGCTACCCCCCAGGGCCCCCGTCCCGCCTAACCCTGTAGCGTTTGACCACGGGATCTAGCCCTTTGACTTTGCACAGATGGGCTTTGACCAGTGAAACTCACCACCCGGTTGTGTTAGGTCAGCCCATAGGAACACTTTGGAGCAAC
>NW_025228402.1:15757-43341 GCF_018294505.1 Triticum aestivum | reverse complement strand
CCGTCCGTGAGGGGGGCCACACCCCGGAGACACGTGCCGCCTCTTCGGACATGCCACCACACCGTACGTCATGTATGAGGGCCCGGTGCGATGTTCCGGTGGCATTGCTACCCCCCCCAGGGCCCCCGTCCCGCCTAACCCTGTAGCGTTTGACCACGGGATCTAGACCTTTGACTTTGCACGGACGGGCTTTGACCAGTGGAACTCTCCACCCGGTTGTGTTAGGTCAACCCATTGGAACACTTTGGAGCAACATCCGGGCAAAAGCCACAACAAGACCCCATCCGTGTAGACCCGACGCGTCCGTTTCCCCCTCCAGGTGCCGGCGGCGGCACTGTCCGTGAGGGGGGCACACCCCGGAGACGCTGGCCGGGCGTTTGCAACCGCCACAAACATCTAGACTTGTGAGATGCCGGCTACGCAAGATTTGGCGGCATGTGCTAGCCCCAGAGGCCGCCGGCCATAGTCGTAGACACGCGAAGAGCAATCCACGGAGAGGGAAGTGTTCAGATACTTCTAAATCACCAAAATTTATGAAAAATTTGCATCAGTCCTAAAGCACATGTGCCCACGTCGTGTAAAAAACTCATGATTTTATCGCGCTCTGAGTATTTAATAATATGCATGCCGCATCATTACGGTAGAACGTCTACTACTGTGTCGTCGCCGTCCGTGAGGGGGGCCACACCCCGGAGACACGTGCCGCCTCTTCGGACATGCCACCACACCGTACGGCATGTATGAGGGCCCAGTGCGATGCTCCGGTGGCATTGCTACCCCCCAGGGCCCCGTCCCGCCTAACCCTGTAGCGTTTGACCACGGGATCTAGCCCTTTGACTTTGCACGGACGGGCTTTGACCAGTGGAACTCTCCACCCGGTTGTGTTAGGTCAGCCCATAGGAACACTTTGGAGCAACATCCGGGCCAAATCCACAGGAAGACCCCATCAGTGTAGACCCGACGCGTCTGTTTCCCCCCTCCAGATGCCGGCGGCGTCGCCGTCCGTGAGGGGGCACACACCGAAGACGCGGGCCGGGCACTTGCAACCGCCACAACACTTCCAGACTTGTGAGAGGCCGCCTAAGAAATATTTGGCGGCATGTGCTAGCCCCCGGAGGCCGCAGGCCACAGTCGTAGACACGCGGAGAGCAATCCGCGGAGAGGAAAGTGTTCAGATACTTCTCCATCACCAAAAACTATGAAAAATTACCATCAGTCCTATAGCACATGTGCCCACGTCGTGTAAAAAACTCATGATTTTATCGCGCTCCGAGTATTTAATAATATTCACGTCGCATCGTTACCGCAGAACATCTACTGCTGTGTCATCGCCGTTCGTGAGGGGGCCACACCCGGGAGACGCGTGCCGCCTCTTCGGACATGCCACCACACCTTACGGCATGTATGAGGGCCCGGTGCGATGCTCCGGTCGCATTGCTACCCCCCAGGGCCCCCGTCCCGCCTAACCCTGTAGCGTCTGACAACAAGATCTAGCTCTTTGACTTTGCACACGCGGGCTTTGACCAGTGGAACTCTCCACCGGGTTGTGTTAGGTCAGCCCATAGGAACACTTTGGAGCAACATCCGGGCCAAGGCCACAGCAAGACCCCATCCGTGTAGACCCGACGCGTCCGTTTCCCCCCTCCAGGTGCCGGCGGCGGTGCCGTCCGTGAGGGGGGGGGGGCACACCCCGGAGACGCGGGCCGGGCGTTTGCAACTGCCACAACACTTCCAGACTTGTGAGAGGCCGCCTACGCAAGATTTGGCGGCATGTGCTAGCCCCCGGAGGCCGCAGGCCACAGTCGTAGACACGCGAAGGGCAATCTGCGGAGAGGGAAGTGTTCAGATACTTCTCCATCACCAAAAACTATGAAAAATTACCATCAGTCCTATAGAACATGTGCCCACGTCGTGTAAAAAACTCATGATTTTATCGCGCTCCGAGTATTTAATAATATTCACGCCGCATCGTTTCCGCAAAATGTCTACTACTGTGTACTCGCCGTCCGTGAGGGGGGCCACAACCCGGAGACGCGTGCCGCCTCTTTGGACATGCCACCACACTGTACGACATGTATGAGGGCCCGGTGCGATGCTCCGGTGGCATTGCTACCCCCAGGGCCCCCGTCCGGCCTATCCCTGTAGTGTTTGACCACGGGATCTAGCCCTTTGACTTTGCACGGATGGGCTTTGACCAGTGGAACTCTCCACCCGGTTGTGTTAGGTCAGCCCATAGGAACACATTGGAGCAACATCCGGGCCAAAGCCACAGCAAGACCCCAGCCGTGTAGACCCGACGCGTCCGTTTCCCCCCTCCAGGTGCCGCCGGCGGCATCGTCAGTGAGGGGGGGCACACCCCGGAGACGCGGGCCGGGCGTTTGTAACCGCCACAACACTTCCAGACTTGTGAGAGGCCGCCTACGAAAGATTTGGCGGTATGTGCTAGCCCCCGGAGGCCGCCGGCCACAGTCGTAGACACGTGAAGAGCAATCCGCGGAGAGGGAAGTGTTCAGATACTTCTCCATCACCAAAAATGATGAAAATTTACCATCAGTGCTATAGCACATGTGCCCACGTCGTGTAAAAAACTCATGATTTTATCGTGCTCCGAGTATTTAATAATATTCGTGCCGCGTCGTTACCGCAGAACGTCTACTACAGTGTCATCGCCGTCCGTGAGGGGGCCCACACCCCGGAGATGCATGCCGCCTCTTCGGACATGCCACCACACCGTACGACATGTATGAGGGCCCGGTGCGATGCTCCGGTGGCATTGCTACCCCCCAGGGCCCCCGTCCCGCCTAACCCTGTAGCGTTTGACCACGGGATCTAGCCCTTTGACTTTGCACAGACAGGCTTTGACCAGTGGAACTCTCCACCCGGTTATGTTAGGTCAGCCCATAGGAACACTTTGGAGCAACATCCGGGCCAAAGCCACAGCAAGACCCCCTCCGTGTAGACCCGACGCGTCTGTTTCCCCCCTCCAGGTGCCGGCGGCGTCGCCGTCCGTGAGGGGGGGCACACACCGAAGACGCGGGCCAGGCACTTGCATCCGCCACAACACTTCCAGACTTGTGAGAGGCCGCCTAAGAAATATTTGGCGGCATGTGCTAGCCCCCGGAGGCCGCAGGCCACAGTCGTAGACACGCGGAGAGCAATCCGCGGAGAGGGAAGTGTTCAGATACTTCTCCATCACCAAAAACTATGAAAAATTACCATCAGTCCTATAGCACATGTGCCCACGTCGTGTAAAAAACTCATGATTTTATCGCGCTCCGAGTATTTAATAATATTCACGTCGCATCGTTACCGCAGAACATCTACTACTGTGTCATCGCCGTCCGTGAGGGGGCCACACCCCGGAGACGCGTGCCGCCTCTTCGGACATGCCACCACACCGTACGGCATGTATGAGGGCCCGGTGCGATGCTCCGGTCGCATTGCTACCCCCCAGGGCCCTCGTCCCGCCTAACCCTGTAGCGTCTGACAACAGGATCTAGCTCTTTGACTTTGCACGCGCGGGCTTTGACCAGTGGAACTCTCCACCGGGTTGTGTTAGGTCAGCCCATAGGAACACTTTGGAGCAACATCCGGGCCAAAGCCACAGCAAGACCCCATCCGTGTAGACCCGACGCGTCCATTTCCCCCCTCCAGGTGCCGGCGGCGGTGCCGTCCGTGAGGGGGGGGGCACTCCCCGGAGACGCGGGCCGGGCGTTTGCAACTGCCACAACACTTCCAGACTTGTGAGAGGCCGCCTACGCAAGATTTGGCGGCATGTGCTAGCCCCCGGAGGCCGCAGGCCACAGTCGTAGACACGCGAAGAGCAATCCGCGGAGAGGGAAGTGTTCAGATACTTCTCCATCACCAAAAACTATGAAAAATTACCATCAGTCCTATAGAACATGTGCCCACGTCGTGTAAAAAACTCATGATTTTATCGCGCTCCGAGTATTTAATAATATTCACGCCGCATCGTTTCCGCAAAATGTCTACTACTGTGTCCTCGCCATCCGTGAGGGGGGCCACAACCCGGAGATGCATGCCGCCTCTTCGGACATGCCACCACACCGTACGACATGTATGAGGGCCCGGTGCGATGCTCCGGTGGCATTGCTACCCCCCAGGGCCCCCGTCCCGCCTAACCCTGTAGCGTTTGACCACGGGATCTAGCCCTTTGACTTTGCACAGATGGGCTTTGACCAGTGAAACTCACCACCCGGTTGTGTTAGGTCAGCCCATAGGAACACTTTGGAGCAACATCCGGGCCAAAGCCACAGCAAGACCCCATCCGTGTAGACCAGATGCGTCTTTTTCCCCCCTCTAGGTGCCGGCGGCGGCGCCGTCCGTGAGGGGGGGCACACCCCAGAGACGCGGGCCGGGCGTTTGCAACCGCCACAACACTTCCAGACTTGTGACAGGCCGCCTACGAAAGATTTGGCGGTATGTGCTAGCCCCCGGAGTCCGCCGGCCACAGTCGTAGACACGCGAAGAGCAATCCGCGGAGAGGGAAGTGTTCAGATACTTCTCCATCACCAAAAATTATGAAAATTTACCATCAGTGCTATAACACATGTGCCCACGTCGTGTAAAAAACTCATGATTTTATCGCGCTCCGAGTATTTAATAATATTCATGCCGCATCGTTACCGCAGAACGTCTACTACAGTGTCATCGCCGTCAGTGAGGGGGGCCACACCCCGGAGATGCATGCCGCCTCTTCGGACATGCCACCACACCGTACGACATGTATGAGGGCCCGGTGCGATGCTCCGGTGGCATTGCTACCCCCGAGGGCCCCCGTCCCGCCTAACCCTGTAGCGTTTGAGCACGGGATCTAGCCCTTTGACTATGCACAGATGGGCTTTGACCAGTGGAACTCACCACCCGGTTGGGTTAGGTCAGCCCATAGGAACACTTTGGAGCAACATCCGGGCCAAAGCCACAGCAAGACCCCATCCGTGTAGACCAGATGCGTCTTTTTCCCCCCTCTAGGTGCCGGCGGCGGCGCCGTCCGTGAGGGGGGGCACACCCCAGAGACGCGGGCCGGGCGTTTGCAACCGCCACAACACTTCCAGACTTGTGAGATGCCGGCTACGCAAGATTTGGCGGCATGTGCTAGCCCCCGGAGGCCGCCGGCCATAGTCGTAGACACGCGAAGAGCAATCCACGGAGAGGGAAGTGTTCAGATACTTCTAAATCACCAAAAATTATGAAAAATTTGCATCAGTCCTAAAGCACATGTGCCCACGTCGTGTAAAAAACTCATGATTTTATCGCGCTCGGAGTATTTAATAATATTCCCACCTCATCATTACGGTAGAACGTCTACTACTGTGTCGTCACCGTCCGTGAGGGGGGCCACACCCCGGAGACACGTGCCGCCTCTTCGGACATGCCACCACACCGTACTCCATGTATGAGGGCCCGGTGCGATGCTCCGGTGGCATTGCTACCCCCCAGGGCCCCGTCCCGCCTAACCCTATAGCGTTTGACCACGGGATCTAACCCTTTGACTTTGCACGGACGGGCTTTGACCAGTGGAACTCTCCACCCGGTTGTGTTAGGTCAGCCCATAGGAACACTTTGGAGCAACATCCGGGCCAAATCCACAGGAAGACCCCATCAGTGTAGACCCGACGCGTCCGTTTCCCCCCTCCAGGTGCCGGCGGCGGCATCGTCCGTGAGGGGTGGCACACCTCGGAGACGCGGGCCGGGCGTTTGCAACTTCCACAACACTTCCAGACTTGTGAGAGGCCGCCTACGCAAGATTTGGCGGCATGTGCTAGCCCCCGGAGGCCGCCGGCCACAGTCGTAGACACGCGAAGAGCAATCCGCGGAGAGGGAAGTGTTCAGATACTTCTCCATCACCAGAAATGATGAAAATTTACAATCAGTGCTATAGCACATGTGCCCTCGTCGTGTAAAAAACTCATGATTTTATCGCGCTCTGAGTATTTAATAATATTCATGCCGCATTGTTACCGCAGAACGTCTACTACAGTGTCATCGCCGTCCGTGAGGGGGGCCACACCCCGGAGATGCATGCCGCCTCTTCGGACATGCCACCATACCGTACGACATGTATGAGGGCCCGGTGTGATGCTCCGGTGGCATCGCTACCCCCCAGGGCCCCCGTCCCGCCTAACCCTGTAGCGTTTGACCACGGGATCTAGCCCTTTGACTTTGCACAGATGGGCTTTGACCAGTGGAACTCTCCACCCGGTTGTGTTAGGTCAGCCCATAGGAACACTTTGGAGCAACATCCGGGCCAAAGCCACAGCAAGACCCCCTCCGTGTAGACCCGACGCGTCTGTTTCCCCCCTCCAGGTGCCGGCGGCGTCGCCGTCCGTGAGGGAGGGCACACACCGAAGACGCGGGCCGGGCACTTGCAACCGCCACAACACTTCCAGACTTGTGAGAGGCCGCCTAAGAAATATTTGGCGGCATGTGCTAGCCCCCGGAGGCCGCAGGCCACAGTCGTAGACACGCGGAGAGCAATCCGCGGAGAGGGAAGTGTTCAGATACTTCTAAATCACCAAAAATTATGAAAAATTTGCATCAGTCCTAAAGCACATGTGCCCACGTCGTGTAAAAAACTCATGATTTTATCGCGCTCCGAGTATTTAATAATATGCCCACCGCATCATTACGGTAGAACGTCTACTACTGTGTCGTCACCGTCCGTGAGGGGGCCACACCCCGGAGACGCGTACCGCCTCTTCAGACATGCCACCACACCGTACGGCATGTATGAGGGCCCGGTGCGATGCTCCGGTCGCATTGCTACCCCCCAGGGCCCCCGTCCCGCCTAACCCTGTAGCGTTTGACAACATGATCTAGCTCTTTGACTTTGCACGCGCGGGCTTTGACCAGTGGAACTCTCCACCGGGTTGTGTTAGGTCAGCCCATAGGAACACTTTGAGCAACATCCGGGCCAAAGCCACAGCAAGACCCCATCCGGGTAGACCCGACGCGTCCGTTTCCCCCCTCCAGGTGCCGGCGGCGGTGTCGTCCGTGAGGAGGGGGGCACACCCCGGAGACGCGGGCCGGGCGTTTGCAACTGCCACAACACTTCCAGACTTGTGAGAGGCCGCCTACGCAAGATTTGGCGGCATGTGCTAGCCCCCGGAGGCCGCCGGCCACAGTCGTAGACACGCGAAGAGCAATCCGCGGAGAGGGAAGTGTTCAGATACTTCTCCATCACCAAAAATTATGAAAATTTACCATCAGTGCTATAACACATGTGCCCACGTCGTGTAAAAAACTCATGATTTTATCGCGCTCCGAGTATTTAATAATATTCATGCCGCATCGTTACCGCAGAACGTCTACTACAGTGTCATCGCCGTCAGTGAGGGGGGCCACACCCCGGAGATGCATGCCGCTTCTTCGGACATGCCACCACACCGTACGACATGTATGAGGGCCCGGTGCGATGCTCCGGTGGCATTGCTACCCCCGAGGGCCCCCGTCCCGCCTAACCCTGTAGCGTTTGAGCACGGGATCTAGCCCTTTGACTATGCACAGATGGGCTTTGACCAGTGGAACTCACCACCCGGTTGGGTTAGGTCAGCCCATAGGAACACTTTGGAGCAACATCCGGGCCAAAGCCACAGCAAGACCCCATCCGTGTAGACCAGATGCGTCTTTTTCCCCCCTCTAGGTGCCGGCGGCGGCGCCGTCCGTGAGGGGGGGCACACCCCAGAGACGCGGGCCGGGCGTTTGCAACCGCCACAACACTTCCAGACTTGTGAGATGCCGGCTACGCAAGATTTGGCGGCATGTGCTAGCCCCCGGAGGCCGCCGGCCATAGTCGTAGACACGCGAAGAGCAATCCACGGAGAGGGAAGTGTTCAGATACTTCTAAATCACCAAAATTTATGAAAAATTTGCATCAGTCCTAAAGCACATGTGCCCACGTCGTGTAAAAAACTCATGATTTTATCGCGCTCGGAGTATTTAATAATATGCCCACCGCATCATTACGGTAGAACGTCTACTACTGTGTCGTCACCGTCCGTGAGGGGGGCCACACCCCGGAGACACGTGCCGCCTATTCGGACATGCCACCACACCGTACTACATGTATGAGGGCCCGGTGCGATGCTCCGGTGGCATTGCTACCCCCCAGGGCCCCGTCCCGCCTAACCCTATAGCGTTTGACCACGGGATCTAACCCTTTGACTTTGCACGGACGGGCTTTGACCAGTGGAACTCTCCACCCGGTTGTGTTAGGTCAGCCCATAGGAACACTTTGGAGCAACATCCGGGCCAAATCCACAGGAAGACCCCATCAGTGTAGACCCGACGCGTCCGTTTCCCCCCTCCAGGTGCCGGCGGCGGCATCGTCCGTGAGGGGTGGCACACCTCGGAGACGCGGGCCGGGCGTTTGCAACTTCCACAACACTTCCAGACTTGTGAGAGGCCGCCTACGCAAGATTTGGCGGCATGTGCTAGCCCCCGGAGGCCGCCGGCCACAGTCGTAGACACGCGAAGAGCAATCCGCGGAGAGGGAAGTGTTCAGATACTTCTCCATCACCAAAAATGATGAAAATTTACAATCAGTGCTATAGCACATGTGCCCTCGTCGTGTAAAAAACTCATGATTTTATCGCGCTCTGAGTATTTAATAATATTCATGCCGCATTGTTACCGCAGAACGTCTACTACAGTGTCATCGCCGTCCGTGAGGGGGGCCACACCCCGGAGATGCATGCCGCCTCTTCGGACATGCCACCACATCGTACGACATGTATGAGGGCCCGGTGTGATGCTCCGGAGGCATCGCTACCCCCCAGGGCCCCCGTCCCGCCTAACCCTGTAGCGTTTGACCACGGGATCTAGCCCTTTGACTTTGCACAGACGGGCTTTGACCAGTGGAACTCTCCACCCGGTTGTGTTAGGTCAGCCCATAGGAACACTTTGGAGCAACATCCGGGCCAAAGCCACAGCAAGACCCCCTCCGTGTAGACCCGACGCGTCTGTTTCCCCCCTCCAGGTGCCGGCGGCGTCGCCGTCCGTGAGGGAGGGCACACACCGAAGACGCGGGCCGGGCACTTGCAACCGCCACAACACTTCCAGACTTGTGAGAGGCCGCCTAAGAAATATTTGGCGGCATGTGCTAGCCCCCGGAGGCCGCAGGCCACAGTCGTAGACACGCGGAGAGCAATCCGCGGAGAGGGAAGTGTTCAGATACTTCTAAATCACCAAAAATTATGAAAAATTTGCATCAGTCCTAAAGCACATGTGCCCACGTCGTGTAAAAAACTCATGATTTTATCGCGCTCCGAGTATTTAATAATATGCCCACCGCATCATTACGGTAGAACGTCTACTACTGTGTCGTCACCGTCCGTGAGGGGGCCACACCCCGGAGACGCGTACCGCCTCTTCAGACATGCCACCACACCGTACGGCATGTATGAGGGCCCGGTGCGATGCTCCGGTCGCATTGCTACCCCCCAGGGCCCCCGTCCCGCCTAACCCTGTAGCGTTTGACAACATGATCTAGCTCTTTGACTTTGCACGCGCGGGCTTTGACCAGTGGAACTCTCCACCGGGTTGTGTTAGGTCAGCCCATAGGAACACTTTGAGCAACATCCGGGCCAAAGCCACAGCAAGACCCCATCCGGGTAGACCCGACGCGTCCGTTTCCCCCCTCCAGGTGCCGGCGGCGGTGTCGTCCGTGAGGAGGGGGGCACACCCCGGAGACGCGGGCCGGGCGTTTGCAACTGCCACAACACTTCCAGACTTGTGAGAGGCCGCCTACGCAAGATTTGGCGGCATGTGCTAGCCCCCGGAGGCCGCCGGCCACAGTCGTAGACACGCGAAGAGCAATCCGCGGAGAGGGAAGTGTTCAGATACTTCTCCATCACCAAAAATTATGAAAATTTACCATCAGTGCTATAACACATGTGCCCACGTCGTGTAAAAAACTCATGATTTTATCGCGCTCCGAGTATTTAATAATATTCATGCCGCATCGTTACCGCAGAACGTCTACTACAGTGTCATCGCCGTCAGTGAGGGGGGCCACACCCCGGAGATGCATGCCGCTTCTTCGGACATGCCACCACACCGTACGACATGTATGAGGGCCCGGTGCGATGCTCCGGTGGCATTGCTACCCCCGAGGGCCCCCGTCCCGCCTAACCCTGTAGCGTTTGAGCACGGGATCTAGCCCTTTGACTATGCACAGATGGGCTTTGACCAGTGGAACTCACCACCCGGTTGGGTTAGGTCAGCCCATAGGAACACTTTGGAGCAACATCCGGGCCAAAGCCACAGCAAGACCCCATCCGTGTAGACCAGATGCGTCTTTTTCCCCCCTCTAGGTGCCGGCGGCGGCGCCGTCCGTGAGGGGGGGCACACCCCAGAGACGCGGGCCGGGCGTTTGCAACCGCCACAACACTTCCAGACTTGTGAGATGCCGGCTACGCAAGATTTGGCGGCATGTGCTAGCCCCCGGAGGCCGCCGGCCATAGTCGTAGACACGCGAAGAGCAATCCACGGAGAGGGAAGTGTTCAGATACTTCTAAATCACCAAAATTTATGAAAAATTTGCATCAGTCCTAAAGCACATGTGCCCACGTCGTGTAAAAAACTCATGATTTTATCGCGCTCGGAGTATTTAATAATATGCCCACCGCATCATTACGGTAGAACGTCTACTACTGTGTCGTCACCGTCCGTGAGGGGGGCCACACCCCGGAGACACGTGCCGCCTATTCGGACATGCCACCACACCGTACTGCATGTATGAGGGCCCGGTGCGATGCTCCGGTGGCATTGCTACCCCCCAGGGCCCCGTCCCGCCTAACCCTATAGCGTTTGACCACGGGATCTAACCCTTTGACTTTGCACGGACGGGCTTTGACCAGTGGAACTCTCCACCCGGTTGTGTTAGGTCAGCCCATAGGAACACTTTGGAGCAACATCCGGGCCAAATCCACAGGAAGACCCCATCAGTGTAGACCCGACGCGTCCGTTTCCCCCCTCCAGGTGCCGGCGGCGGCATCGTCCGTGAGGGGTGGCACACCTCGGAGACGCGGGCCGGGCGTTTGCAACTTCCACAACACTTCCAGACTTGTGAGAGGCCGCCTACGCAAGATTTGGCGGCATGTGCTAGCCCCCGGAGGCCGCCGGCCACAGTCGTCGACACGCGAAGAGCAATCCGCGGAGAGGGAAGTGTTCAGATACTTCTCCATCACCAAAAATGATGAAAATTTACAATCAGTGCTATAGCACATGTGCCCTCGTCGTGTAAAAAACTCATGATTTTATCGCGCTCCGAGTATTTAATAATATTCATGCCGCATTGTTACCGCAGAACGTCTACTACAGTGTCACCGCCGTCCGTGAGGGGGGCCACACCCCGGAGATGCATGCCGCCTCTTCGGACATGCCACCACACCGTACGACATGTATGAGGGCCCGGTGTGATGCTCCGGTGGCATCGCTACCCCCCAGGGCCCCCGTCCCGCCTAACCCTGTAGCGTTTGACCACGGGATCTAGCCCTTTGACTTTGCACAGACGGGCTTTGACCAGTGGAACTCTCCACCCGGTTGTGTTAGGTCAGCCCATAGGAACACTTTGGAGCAACATCCGGGCCAAAGCCACAGCAAGACCCCCTCCGTGTAGACCCGACGCGTCTGTTTCCCCCCTCCAGGTGCCGGCGGCGTCGCCGTCCGTGAGGGAGGGCACACACCGAAGACGCGGGCCGGGCACTTGCAACCGCCATAACACTTCCAGACTTGTGAGAGGCCGCCTAAGAAATATTTGGCGGCATGTGCTAGCCCCCGGAGGCCGCAGGCCACAGTCGTAGACACGCGGAGAGCAATCCGCGGAGAGGGAAGTGTTCAGATACTTCTAAATCACCAAAAATTATGAAAAATTTGCATCAGTCCTAAAGCACATGTGCCCACGTCGTGTAAAAAACTCATGATTTTATCGCGCTCCGAGTATTTAATAATATGCCCACCGCATCATTACGGTAGAACGTCTACTACTGTGTCGTCACCGTCCGTGAGGGGGCCACACCCCGGAGACGCGTACCGCCTCTTCAGACATGCCACCACACCGTACGGCATGTATGAGGGCCCGGTGCGATGCTCCTGTCGCATTGCTACCCCCCAGGGCCCCCGTCCCGCCTAACCCTGTAGCGTTTGACAACAGGATCTAGCTCTTTGACTTTGCACGCGCGGGCTTTGACCAGTGGAACTCTCCACCGGGTTGTGTTAGGTCAGCCCATAGGAACACTTTGAGCAACATCCGGGCCAAAGCCACAGCAAGACCCCATCCGGGTAGACCCGACGCGTCCGTTTCCCCCCTCAAGGTGCCGGCGGCGGTGTCGTCCGTGAGGAGGGGGGGCACACCCCGGAGACGCGGGCCGGGCGTTTGCAACTGCCACAACACTTCCAGATTTGTGAGAGGCCGCCTACGCAAGATTTGGCGGCATGTGCTAGCCCCCGGAGGCCGCAGGCCACAGTCATAGACACGCGAAGAGCAATCCGCAGAGAGGGAAGTGTTCAAATACTTCTCCATCACCAAAAACCATGAAAAATAACCATCAGTCCTATAGCAAATGTGCCGCCGTCGTGTAAAAAACTCATGATTTTATCGCGCTCCGAGTATTTAATAATATTCACACCGCATCATTTCCGCAAAATGTCTACTACTGTGTCCTCGCCGTCCGTGAGGGGGGCCACAACCCAGAGATGCGTGCCGCCTCTTTGGACATGCCACCACACCGTACGGCATGTATGAGGGCCCGGTGCGATGCTCCGGTGGCATTGCTATCCCCAGGTCCCCCGTCCTGCCTATCCGTGTAGCGTTTGACCACGGGATCTAGCCCTTTGACTTTGCACGGATGGGCTTTGACCAGTGGAACTCTCCACCCGGTTGTGTTAGGTCAGCCCATAGGAACACATTGGAGCAACATCCGGGCCAAAGCCACAGCAAGACCCCATCCGTGTAGACCCGACGCGTCCGTTTCCCCCCTCGAGGTGCCGGCGGCGGCATCGTCAGTGAGGGGGAGCACACCCCGGAGACGCGGACCGGGCGTTTGTAACCGCGACAACACTTCCAGCCTTGTGAGAGGCTGCCTACGAAAGATTTGGCGGTATGTGCTAGCCCCCGGAGGCCGCCGGCCATAGTCGTAGACACGCGTAGAGCAATCCGCGGAGAGGGAAGTGTTCAGATACTTCTCCATCACCAAAGATTATGAAAATTTACCATCAGTGCTATAGCAGATGTGCCCACGTCGTGTAAAAAACTCATGATTTTATCGCGCTCCGAGTATTTAGTAATATTCATGCCACATCGTTACCACAGAACGTCTACTACAGTGTCATCGCCGTCCGTGAGGGGGGCCACACCCCGGAGATGCATGCCGCCTCTTCGGACATGCCACCACACCGTACGACATGTATGAGGGCCCGGTGCGATGCTCCGGTGGCATTGCTACCCCCCAGGGCGCCCGTCCCGCCTAACCCTGTAGCTTTTGACCACGGGATCTAGCCCTTTGACTTTGCACAGATGGGCTTTGACCAGTGGAACTCACCACCCGGTTGTGTTAGGTCAGCCCATAGGAACACTTTGGAGCAACATCCGGGCCAAAGCCACAGCAAGACCCCATCCGTGTAGACCAGATGTGTCTTTTTCCCCCCTCTAGGTGCCGGCGGCGGCGCCGTCCGTGAGGGGGGGCACACCCCAGAGACGCGGGCCGGGCGTTTGCAACTGCCACAACACTTCCAGACTTGTGAGATGCCGGCTACGCAAGATTTGGCGGCATGTGCTAGCCCCCGGAGGCCGCCGGCCATAGTCGTAGACACGCGAAGAGCAATCCACGGAGAGGGAAGTGTTCAGATACTTCTAAATCACCAAAAATTATGAAAAATTTGCATCAGTCCTAAAGCACATGTGCCCACGTCGTGTAAAAAACTCATGATTTTATCGCGCTCCGAGTATTTAATAATATGCATGCCGCATCATTACGGTAGAACGTCTACTACTGTGTCGTCGCCGTCCGTGAGGGGGGCCACACCCCGGAGACACGTGCCGCCTCTTCGGACATGCCACCACACCGTACGGCATGTATGAGGGCCCGGTGCGATGCTCCGGTGGCATTGCTACCTCCCCAGGGCCCCGTCCCGCCTAACCCTGTAGCGTTTGACCACGGGATCTAGCCCTTAGACTTTGCACGGACGGGCTTTGACCAGTGGAACTCTCCACCCGGTTGTGTTAGGTCAGCCCATAGGAACACTTTGGAGCAACATCCGGGCCAAATCCACAGGAAGACCCCATCAGTGTAGACCCGACGCGTCCGTTTCCCCCCTCCAGGTGCCGGCGGCGGCATCGTCCGTGAGGGGTGGCACACCTCGGAGACGCGGGCTGGGCGTTTGCAACTGCCACAACACTTCCAGACTTGTGAGAGGCGGCCTACGCAAGATTTGGCGGCATGTGCTAGGACCCGGAGGCCGCCGGCCACAGTCCTAGACATGCGAAGAGCAATCCGCGGAGAGGGAAGTGTTCAGATACTTCTCCATCACCAAAAATGATGAAAATTTACCATCAGTGCTATAGCACATGTGCCCTCGTCGTGTAAAAAACTCATGATTTTATCGCGCTCCGAGTATTTAATAATATTCATGCCGCATCGTTACCGCAGAACGTCTACTACAGTGTCATCGCCGTCCGTGAGGGGGGCCACACCCCGGAGATGCATGCCGCCTCTTCGGACATGCCACCACACCGTACGACATGTATGAGGGCCCGGTGTGATGCTCCGGTGGCATCGCTACCCCCCAGGGCCCCCGTCCCGCCTAACCCTGTAGCGTTTGACCACGGGATCTAGCCCTTTGACTTTGCACAGACGTGCTTTGACCAGTGGAACTCTCCACCCGGTTGTGTTAGGTCAGCCCATAGGAACACTTTGGAGCAACATCCGGGCCAAAGCCACAGCAAGACCCCCTCCGTGTAGACCCGACGCGTCTGTTTCCCCCCTCCAGGTGCCGGCGGCGTCGCCGTCCGTGAGGTGGGGCACACACCGAACACGCGGGCCAGGCACTTGCAACCGCCACAACACTTCCAGACTTATGAGAGGCCGCCTAAGAAATATTTGGCGGCATGTGCTAGCCCCCGGAGGCCGCAGGCCACAGTCATAGACACGCGGAGAGCAATCCGCGGAGAGGGAAGTGTTCAGATACTTCTCCATCTCCGAAAACTATGAAAAATTACCATCAGTCCTATAGCACATGTGCCCACGTCGTGTAAAAAACTCATGATTTTATCGCGCTCCGAGTATTTAGTAATATTCATGCCACATCGTTACCACAGAACGTCTACTACAGTGTCATCGCCGTCCGTGAGGGGGCCACACCCCGGAGACGCGTGCCGCCTCTTCGGACATGCCACCACACCGTACGGCATGTATGAGGGCCTGGTGCGATGCTCCGGCGCATTGCTACCCCCCAGGGCCCCCGTCCCACCTAACCCTGTAGCGTTTGACAACGGGATCTAGCTCTTTGACTTTGCACGCGCGGGCTTTGACCAGTGGAACTCTCCACCGGGTTGTGTTAGGTTAGCCCATAGGAACACTTTGGAGCAACATCCGGGCCAAAGCCACAGCAAGACCCCATCCGTGTAGACCCGACGTGTCTGTTTCCCCCCTCCAGGTGCCGGCGGCGGTGCCGTCCGTAAGGGGGGGCACACCCCGGAGACGCGGGCCGGGCGTTTGCAACTGCCACAACACTTCCAGACTTGTGAGAGGCCGCCTACGCAAGATTTGGCGGCATGTGCTAGCCCCCGGAGGCCGCAGGCCACAGTCGTAGACACGCGAAGAGCAATCCGCGGAGAGGGAAGTGTTCAGATACTTCTCCATCACCAAAAACTATGAAAAATTACCATCAGTCCTATAGCACATGTGCCCACGTCGTGTAAAAAACTCATGATTTTATCGCGCTCCGAGTATCTAATAATATTCACGCCGCATCGTTTCCGCAAAATGTCTACTACTGTGTCCTCGCCGTCCGTGAGGGGGGCCACAACCCGGAGACGCGTGCCGGCTCTTTGGACATGCCACCACACCGTACAGCATGTATGAGGGCCCGGTGCGATGCTCCGGTGGCATTGCTACCCCCAGGGCCCCCGTCCTGCCTATCCCTGTAGCGTTTGACCACGGGATCTAGCCCTTTAACTTTGCACGGATGGGCTTTGACCAGTGGAACTCTCCACCCGGTTGTGTTAGGCCAGCCCATAGGAACACATTGGAGCAACATCCGGGCCAAAGCCACAGCAAGACCCCATCCGTGTAGACCCGACGCGTCCGTTTCCCCCCTCCAGGTGCCGGCGGCGGCATCGTCAGTGAGGGGGGGCACACCCCGGAGACGCGGGCCGGGCGTTTGTAACCGCCACAACACTTCTAGACTTGTGAGAGGCCGCCTACGAAAGATTTGGCGGTATGTGCTAGCCCCCGGAGGCCGCCGGCCACAGTCGTAGACACGCGAAGAGCAATCCGCGAAGAGGGAAGTGTTCAGATACTTCTCCATCACCAAAAATTATGAAAATTTACCATCAGTGCTATAGCACATGTGCCCACGTCGTGTAAAAAACTCATGATTTTTTCGCACTCCGAGTATTTAATAATATTCATGCCGCATCGTTACCGCAGAACGTCTACTACAGTGTCATCGCCGTCCGTGAGGGGGGCCACACCCCGGAGATGCATGCCGCCTCTTCGGACATGCCACCACACCGTACGGCATTTATGGGGGCCCGGTGCGATGCTCCGGTGGCATTGCTACCCCCCAGGGCCCCCGTCCCGCCTAACCCTGTAGCGTTTGACCACGGGATCTAGCCCTTTGACTGTGCACAGATGGGCTTTGACCAGTGGAACTCACCACCCGGTTGTGTTAGGTCAGCCCATAGGAACACTTTGGAGCAACATCCGGGCCAAAGCCACAGCAAGACCCCATCCGTGTAGACGAGATGCGTCTTTTTCCCCCCTCTAGGTGCCGGCGGCGGCGCCGTCCGTGAGGGGGGGCACACCCCAGAGACGCGGGCTGGGCGTTTGCAACCGCCACAACACTTCCAGACTTGTGAGATGCCGGCTACGCAAGATTTGGCGGCATGTGCTAGCCCCCGGAGGCCGCCGGCCATAGTCGTAGACACGCGAAGAGCAATCCACGGAGAGGGAAGTGTTCAGATACTTCTAAATCACCAAAAATTATGAAAAATTTGCATCAATCCTAAAGCACATGTGCCCACGTCGTGTAAAAAACTCATGATTTTATCGCGCTCCGAGTATTTAATAATATGCATGCCGCATCATTACGGTAGAACGTCTACTACTATGTCGTCGCCGTCCGTGAGGGGGGCCACACCCCGGAGACACGTGCCGCCTCTTCGGACATGCCACCACACCGTACGGCATGTATGAGGGCCCGGTGCGATGCTCCGGTGGCATTGCTACCCCCCAGGGCCCCGTCCCGCCTAACCCTGTAGCGTTTGACCACGGGATCTAGCCCTTTGACTTTGCACACATGGGCTTTGACTAGTGGAACTCACCACCCGGTTGTGTTAGGTCAGCCCATAGGAATACTTTGGAGCAACATCTGGGCCAAAGCCACAGCAAGACCCCATGCGTGTAGACACGACGCGTCCGTTTCCCCCCTCCAGGTGCCGGCGGCGGTGCCGTCCGTGAGGGGGGGCACACCCCGGAGACGCGGGCCGGGCATTTGCAACAGCCACAACACTTCCAGACTTGTGAGAGGCCGCCTACGCAAGATTTGGCGGCATGTGCTAGCCCCCAGAGGCCGCCGGCCACAGTCGTAGACACGCGAAGAGCAATCCGCGCAGAGGGAAGTGTTCAGATATTTCTCCATCACCAAAAATTATGAAAAATTACCACCAGTCCTATAGCACATGTGCCCACGTCGTGTAAAAAACTCATGATTTTATCACGCTCCGAGTATTTAATAATATTCACGCCGCATCGTTACCGCAGAACGTCTACTACTGTGTCGTCGCCGTCCGTGAGGGGGGCCACACCCCGGAGACGCGTGCCGCCTCTTCGGACATGCCACCACACCGTACGGCATGTATGAGGGCCCGGTGCGATGCTCCGGTGGCATTGCTACCCCCCAGGGCCCCCGTCCCGCCTAACCCTGTAGCGTTTGACCACGGGATATAGCGCTTTGACTTTGCATGGGCGGGCTTTGACCAGTGGAACTCTCCACCCGGTTGTGTTAGGTCAGCCCATAGGAACACATTGGAGCAACATCCGGGCCAAAGCCACAGGAAGACCCCATCCGTGTAGACCCGACGCGTCCGTTTCCCCCCTCCAGGTGCCGGCGGCGGCATCGTCAGTGGGGGGGGCACACCCCGGAGACACGAGCCGGGCGTTTGTAACCGCCACAACACATCCAGACTTGTGAGAGGCCGCCTACGAAAGATTTGGCGGTATGTGCTAGCCCCCGGAGGCTGCCGGCCACAATCGTAGACACGCGAAGAGCAATCCGCGGAGAGGGAAGTGTTCAGATACTTCTCCATCACCAAAAATTATGAAAATTTACCATCAGTGCTATAGCACATGTGCCCACGTCGTGTAAAAAACTCATGATTTTATCGCACTCCGAGTATTTAATAATATTCATGCCGCATCGTTATCGCAGAACGTCTACTACAGTGTCATCGCCGTCCATGAGGAGGGCCACACCCCGGAGATGCATGCCGCCTCTTCGGACATGCCACCACACCGTACGACATGTATGGGGGCCCGGTGCGATGCTCCGGTGGCATTGCTACCCCCCAGGGCCCCCGTCCCGCCTAACCCTGTAGCGTTTGACCACGGGATCTAGCCCTTTGACTTTGCACAGATGGGCTTTGACCAGTGGAACTCACCACCCGGTTGTGTTAGGTCAGCCCATAGGAACACTTTGGAGCAACATCCGGGCCAAAGCCACAGCAAGACCCCATCCGTGTAGACGAGATGCGTCTTTTCCCCACTCTAGGTGCCGGCGGCGGCGCCGTCCGTGAGGGGGGGCACACCCCAGAGACGCGGGCCGGGCGTTTGCAACCGCCACAACACTTCCAGACATGTGAGATGCCGGCTACGCAAGATTTGGCGGCATGTGCTAGCCCCCGGAGGCCGCCGGCCATAGTCGTAGACACGCGAAGAGCAATCCACGGAGAGGGAAGTGTTCAGATACTTCTAAATTAAGAAAAATTATGAAAAATTTGCATCAGTCCTAAAGCACATGTGCCCACGTCGTGTAAAAAACTCATGATTTTATCGCGCTCCGAGTATTTAATAATATTCATGCCGCATCATTACGGTAGAACGTCTACTACTATGTCGTCGCCGTCCGTGAGGGGGGCCACACCCCGGAGACACGTGCCGCCTCTTCGGACATGCCACCACACCGTACGACATGTATGAGGGCCCGGTGCGATGCTCCGGTGGCATTGCTACCCCCCAGGGCCCCGTCCCGCCTAACCCTGTAGCGTTTGACCACGGGATCTAGCCCTTTGACTTTGCACGGACGGGCTTTGACCAGTGGAACTCTCCACCCGGTTGTGTTAGGTCAGCCCATAGGAACACTTTGGAGCAACATCCGGGCCAAAGCCACAGCAAGACCCCATGCGTGTAGACACGACGCGTCCGTTTCCCCCCTCCAGGTGCCGGCGGCGGTGCCGTCCGTGAGGGGGGGCACACCCCGGAGACGCGGGCCGGGCATTTGCAACTGCCACAACACTTCCAGACTTGTGAGAGGCCGCCTACGCAAGATTTGGCGGCATGTGCTAGCCCCCAGAGGCCGCCGGCCACAGTCGTGTAAAAAACTCATGATTTTATCGCGCTCCGAGTATTTAATAATATTCATGCCGCATAGTTACCGCAGAACGTCTACTATAGTGTCATCACCGTTCGTGAGGGGAGCCACACCCCGGAGATGCATGCCGCCTCTTCGGACATGCCACCACACCGTACGACATGTATGAGGGCCCGGTGCGATGCTCCGGTGGCATTGCTACCCCCCAGGGCCGCCGTCCTGCCTAACCCTGTAGCGTTTGACCACGGGATCTAGCCCTTTGACTTTGCACACATGGGCTTTGACAAGTGGAACTCACCACCCAGTTGTGTTAGGTCAGCCCATAGGAACACTTTGGAGCAACATCCGGGCCAAAGCCACAGCAAGACCCCATCCGTGTAGACCAGATGCGTCTTTTTCCCCCTCTAGGTGCCGGCGGCGGCGCCGTCCGTGAGGGGGGGCACACCCCAGAGACGCGGGCCGGGCGTTTGCAACCGCCACAACACTTCCAGACTTGTGAGAGGCCGCCTACGAAAGATTTGGCGGTATGTCCTAGCCCCCGGAGGCCGCCGGCCACAGTCGTAGACACGCGAAGAGCAATCCGCGGAGAGGGAAGTGTTCAGATACTTCTCCATCACCAAAAATTATGAAAATTTACCATCAGTGCTATAACACATGTGCCCACGTCGTGTAAAAAACTCATGATTTTATCGCGCTCTGAGTATTTAATAATATTCATGCCGCATCGTTACCGCAGAACGTCTACTACAGTGTCATCGCCGTCCGTGAGGGGGGCCACACCCCGGAGATGCATGCCGCCTCTTCGGACATGCCACCACACCGTACGACATGTCTGAGGGCCCGGTGCGATGCTCCAGTGGCATTGCTACCCCCCAGGGCCCCGTCCCGCCTAACCCTGTAGCGTTTGACCACGGGATCTAGCCCTTTGACTTTGCACGGACCGGCTTTGACCAGTGGAACTCTCCACCCGGTTGTGTTAGGTCAGCCCATAGGAACACTTTGGAGCAACATCCGGGCCAAAGCCACAACAAGACCCCATGCGTGTAGACACGACGCGTCCGTTTCCCCCCTCCAGGTGCCGGCGGCGGTGCCATCCGTGAGGGGGGGCACACCCCGGAGACGCGGGCCGGGCATTTGCAACTGCCACAATACTTCCAGACTTGTGAGAGGCCGCCTACGCAAGATTTGGCGGCATGTGCTAGCCCCCAGAGGCCGCCGGCCACAGTCGTAGACACGCGAAGAGCAATCCGCGCAGAGGGAAGTGTTCAGATATTTCTCCATCACCAAAAATTATGAAAAATTACCATCAGTCCTATAGCACATGTGCCCACGTCGTGTAAGAAACTCATGATTTTATCGCGCTCCGAGTATTTAATAATATTCACGCCGCATCATTACGGTAGAACGTCTACTACTGTGTCCTCGCCGTCCGTGAGGGTGGCCACAACCCGGAGACGCGTGCCGCCTCTTTGGACATGCCACCACACCGTACGACATGTATGAGGGCCCGGTGCGATGCTCCGGTGGCATTGCTACCCCCAGGGCCCCCGTCCTGCCTATCCCTGTAGCGTTTGACCACGGGATCTAGCCCTTTGACTTTGCACGGATGGGCTTTGACCAGTGGAACTCTCCACCCGGTTGTGTTAGGTCAGCCCATAGGAACACATTGGAGCAACATCCGGGCCAAAGCCACAGCAAGACCCCATCCGTGTAGACCCGACGCGTCCGTTTCCCCCCTCCAGGTGCCGGCGGCGGCATCGTCAGTGAGGGGGGGCACACCCCGGAGACGCGGGCCGGGCGTTTGTAACCGCCACAACACTTCTAGACTTGTGAGAGGCCGCCTACGAAAGATTTGGCGGTATGTGCTAGCCCCCGGAGGCCGCCGGCCACAGTCGTAGACACGCGAAGAGCAATCCGCAGAGAGGGAAGTGTTAAGATACTTCTCCATCACCAAAAATAATGAAAAATTACCATCAGTGCTATAGCACATGTGCCCACGTCGTGTAAAAAACTCATGATTTTATCGCACTCCGTGTATTTAATAATATTCATGCCGCATCGTTACCGCAGAACGTTTACTACAGTGTCATCGCCGTCCGTGAGGGGGGCCACACCCCGGAGATGCATGCCGCCTCTTCGGATATGCCACCACACCGTACGACATGTATGGGGGCCCGGTGCGATGCTCCGGTGGCATTGCTACCCCCAGGGCCCCCGTCCTGCCTAACCCTGTAGCGTTTGATCACGGGATCTAGCCCTTTGACTTTGCACAGATGGGCTTTGACCAGTGGAACTCTCCACCCGGTTGTGTTAGGTCAGCCCATAGGAACACTTTGGAGCAACATCCGGGCCAAAGCCACAGCAAGACCCCATCCGTGTAGACGAGATGCGTCTTTTTCCCTCCTCTAGGTGCCGGCGGCGGCGCCGTCCGTGAGGGGGGGGCACACCCCAGAGACGCGGGCCGGGCGTTTGCAACCGCCACAACACTTCCAGACATGTGAGATGCCGGCTACGCAAGATTTGGCGGCATGTGCTAGCCCCCGGAGGCCGCCGGCCATAGTCGTAGACACGCGAAGAGCAATCCACGGAGAGGGAAGTGTTCAGATCCTTCTAAATCACCAAAAATTATGAAAAATTTGCATCAGTCCTAAAGCACATGTGCCCACGTCGTGTAAAAAACTCATGATTTTATCGCGCTCCGAGTATTTAATAATATGCATGCCGCATCATTACGGTAGAACGTCTACTACTATGTCGTCGCCGTCCGTGAGGGGGGCCACACCCCGGAGACACGTGCCGCCTCTTCGGACATGCCACCACACCGTACGGCATGTATGAGGGCATGTGCGATGCTCCGGTGGCATTGCTACCCCCCAGGGCCCCGTCCCGCCTAACCCTGTAGCGTTTGGCCACGGGATCTAGCCCTTTGACTTTGCACGGACGGGCTTTGACCAGTGGAACTCTCCACCCGGTTGTGTTAGGTCAGCCCATAGGAATACTTTGGAGCAACATCCGGGCCAAAGCCACAGCAAGACCCCATGCGTGTAGACACGACGCGTCCGTTTCCCCCTCCTGGTGCCAGCGGCGGTGCCGTCCGTGAGGGGGGCACACCCCGGAGACGCGGGCCGGGCATTTGCAACAGCCACAACACTTCCAGACTTGTGAGAGGCTGCCTACGCAAGATTTGGCGGCATGTGCTAACCCCCAGAGGCCGCCGGCCACAGTCGTAGACACGCGAAGAGCAATCCGCGCAGAGGGAAGTGTTCAGATATTTCTCCATCACCAAAAATTATGAAAAATTACCATCAGTCCTATAGCACATGTGCCCACGTCGTGTAAAAAACTCATGATTTTATCGCGCTCCGAGTATTTAATAATATTCACGCCGCATCGTTACCGCAGAACGTCTACTACTGTGTCGTCGCCGTCCGTGAGGGGGGCCACACCCCGGAGACGCGTGCCGCCTCTTCGGACATGCCACCACACCGTACAGCATGTATGAGGGCCCGGTGCGATGCTCCGGTGGCATTGCTACCCCCCAGGGCCCCCGTCCCGCCTAACCCTGTAGCGTTTGACCACGGGATATAGCGCTTTGACTTTGCACGGGCAGGCTTTGACCAGTGGAACTCTCCACCCGGTTGTGTTAGGTCAGCCCATAGGAACACATTGGAGCAACATCCGGGCCAAAGCCACAGGAAGACCCCATCCGCGTAGACCCGACGCGTCCGTTTCCCCCCTCCAGGTGCCGGCGGCGGCATCGTCAGTGAGGGGGGGGCACACCCCGGAGACGCGAGCCGGGCGTTTGTAACCGCCACAACACTTCCAGACTTGTGAGAGGCCGACTACGAAAGATTTGGCGGTATGTGCTAGCCCCCGGAGGCCGCCGGCCACAGTCGTAGACACGCGAAGAGCAATCCGCGGAGAGGGAAGTGTTCAGATACTTCTCCATCACCAAAAATAATGAAAAATTAGCATCAGTGCTATAGCACATGTGCCCACGTCGTGTAAAAAACTCATGATTTTATCGCACTCCGTGTATTTAATAATATTCATGCCGCATCGTTACCGCAGAACGTCTACTACAGTGTCATCGCTGTCCGTGAGGGGGGCCACACCCCGGAGATGCATGCCGCCTCTTCGGACATGCCACCACACCGTACGACATGTATGGGGGCCCGGTGCGATGCTCCGGTGGCATTGCTACCCCCAGGGCCCCCGTCCCGCCTAACCCTGTAGCGTTTGACCACGGGATCTAGCCCTTTGACTTTGCACAGATGGGCTTTGACCAGTGGAACTCACCACCCGGTTGTGTTAGGTCAGCCCATAGGAACACTTTGGAGCAACATCCGGGCCAAAGCCACAGCAAGACCCCATCCGTGTAGACGAGATGCGTCTTTTCCCCCCTCTAGGTGCCGGCGGCGGCGCCGTCCGTGAGGGGGGGCACACCCCAGAGACGCGGGCCGGGCGTTTGCAACCGCCACAACACTTCCAGACATGTGAGATGCCGGCTACGCAAGATTTGGCGGCATGTGCTAGCCCCCGGAGGCCGCCGGCCATAGTCGTAGACACGCGAAGAGCAATCCACGGAGAGGGAAGTGTTCAGATACTTCTAAATCACCAAAAATTATGAAAAATTTGCATCAGTCCTAAAGCACATGTGCCCACGTCGTGTAAAAAACTCATGATTTTATCGCGCTCCGAGTATTTAATAATATGCATGCCGCATCATTACGGTAGAACGTCTACTACTATGTCGTCGCCGTCCGTGAGGGGGGCCACACCCCGGAGACACGTGCCGCCTCTTCGGACATGCCACCACACCGTACGGCATGTATGAGGGCCCGGTGCGATGCTCCGGTGGCATTGCTACCCCCCAGGGCCCCGTCCCGCCTAACCCTGTAGCGTTTGACCAATGGGATCTAGCCCTTTGACTTTGCACGGACGGGCTTTGACCAGTGGAACTCTCCACCCGGTTGTGTTAGGTCAGCCCATAGGAATACTTTGGAGCAACATCCGGGCCAAAGCCACAGCAAGACCCCATGCGTGTAGACACGACGCGTCCGTTTCCCCCCTCCAGGTGCCAGCGGCGGTGCCGTCCGTGAGGGGGGCACACCCCGGAGACGCGGGCCGGGCATTTGCAACAGCCACAACACTTCCAGACTTGTGAGAGGCTGCCTACGCAAGATTTGGCGGCATGTGCTAACCCCCAGAGGCCGCCGGCCACAGTCGTAGACACGCGAAGAGCAATCCGCGCAGAGGGAAGTGTTCAGATATTTCTCCATCACCAAAAATTATGAAAAATTACCATCAGTCCTATAGCACATGTGCCCACGTCGTGTAAAAAACTCATTATTTTATCGCGCTCCGAGTATTTAATAATATTCACGCTGCATCGTTACCGCAGAACGTCTACTACTGTGTCGTCGCCGTCCGTGAGGGGGGCCACACCCCGGAGACGCGTGCCGCCTCTTCGGACATGCCACCACACCGTACGGCATGTATGAGGGCCCGGTGCGATGCTCCGGTGGCATTGCTACCCCCCAGGGCCCCCGTCCCGCCTAACCCTGTAGCGTTTGACCACGGGATATAGCGCTTTGACTTTGCACGGGCAGGCTTTGACCAGTGGAACTCTCCACCCGGTTGTGTTAGGTCAGCCCATAGGAACACATTGGAGCAACATCCGGGCCAAAGCCACAGGAAGACCCCATCCGTGTAGACCCGACGCGTCCGTTTCCCCCCTCCAGGTGCCGGCGGCGGCATCGTCAGTGAGGGGGGGGGCACACCCCGGAGACGCGAGCCGGGCGTTTGTAACCGCCACAACACTTCCAGACTTGTGAGAGGCCGCCTACGAAAGATTTGGCGGTATGTGCTAGCCCCCGGAGGCCGCCGGCCACAATCGTAGACACGCGAAGAGCAATCCGCGGAGAGGGAAGTGTTCAGATACTTCTCCATCACCAAAAATTATGAAAATTTACCATCAGTGCTATAGCACATGTGCCCACGTCGTGTAAAAAACTCATGATTTTATCGCACTCCGAGTATTTAATAATATTCATGCCGCATCGTTACCGCAGAACGTCTACTACAGTGTCATCGCCGTCCGTGAGGGGGGCCACACCCCGGAGATGCATGCCGCCTCTTCGGACATGCCACCACACCGTACGACATGTATGGGGGCCCGGTGCGATGCTCCGGTGGCATTGCTACCCCCCAGGGCCCCCGTCCCGCCTAACCCTGTAGCGTTTGACCACGGGATCTAGCCCTTTGACTTTGCACAGATGGGCTTTGACCAGTGGAACTCACCACCTGGTTGTGTTACGTCAGCCCATAGGAACACTTTGGAGCAACATCCGGGCCAAAGCCACAGCAAGACCCCATCCGTGTAGACGAGATGCGTCTTTTCCCCCCTCTAGGTGCCGGCGGCGGCGCCGTCCGTGAGGGGGGGCACACCCCAGAGACGCGGGCCGGGCGTTTGCAACCGCCACAACACTTCCAGACATGTGAGATGCCAGCTACGCAAGATTTGGCGGCATGTGCTAGCCCCCGGAGGCCGCCGGCCATAGTCGTAGACACGCGAAGAGCAATCCACGGAGAGGGAAGTGTTCAGATACTTCTAAATCACCAAAAATTATGAAAAATTTGCATCAGTCCTAAAGCACATGTGCCCACGTCGTGTAAGAAACTCATGATTTTATCGCGCTCCGAGTATTTAATAATATTCATGCCGCATCATTACGGTAGAACGTCTACTACTATGTCGTCGCCGTCCGTGAGGGGTCCACACCCCGGAGGCACGTGCCGCCTCTTCGGACATGCCACCACACCGTACGGCATGTATGAGGGCCCGGTGCGATGCTCCGGTGGCATTGCTACCCCCCAGGGCCCCGTCCCGCCTAACCCTGTAGCGTTTGACCACGGGATCTAGCCCTTTGACTTTGCACGGACGGGCTTTGACCAGTGGAACTCTCCACCCGGTTGTGTTAGGTCAGCCCATAGGAACACTTTGGAGCAACATCCGGGCCAAAGCCACAGCAAGACCCCATGCGTGTAGACACGACGCGTCCGTTTCCCCCCTCCAGGTGCCGGCGGCGGTGCCGTCCGTGAGGGGGGGCACACCCTGGAGACGCGGGCCGGGCATTTGCAACTGCCACAACACTTCCAGACTTGTGAGAGGCCGCCTACGAAAGATTTGGCGGCATGTGCTAGCCCCCAGAGGCCGCCGGCCACAGTCGTAGACACGCGAAGAGCAATCCGCGCAGAGGGAAGTGTTCAGATATTTCTCCATCACCAAAAATTATGAAAAATTACCATCAGTCCTATAGCACATGTGCCCACGTCGTGTAAAAAACTCATGATTTTATCGCGCTCCGAGTATTTAATAATATTCACGCCGCATCGTTACCGCAGAACGTCTACTAATGTGTCGTCGCCGTCCGTGAGGGGGGCCACACCCCGGAGACGCGTGCCGCCTCTTCGGACATGCCACCACACCGTACGGCATGTATGAGGGCCCGGTGCGATGCTCCGGTGGCATTGCTACCCCCCAGGGCCCCCGTCCCGCCTAACCCTGTAGCGTTTGACCACGGGATATAGCGCTTTGACTTTGCACGGGCGGGCTTTGACCAGTGGAACTCTCCACCCGGTTGTGTTAGGTCAGCCCATAGGAACACATTGGAGCAACATGCGGGCCAAAGCCACAGGAAGACCCCATCCGTGTAGACCCGACGCGTCCGTTTCCCCCCTCCAGGTGCCGG
>NW_025228402.1:0-15015 GCF_018294505.1 Triticum aestivum | reverse complement strand
GTCCCGCCTAACCCTGTAGCGTTTGACCACGGGATCTAGCCTTTGACTTTGCACGGACGGGCTTTGACCAGTGGAACTCTCCACCCGGGTGTGTTAGGTCAGCCCATAGGAACACTTTGGAGCAACATCCGGGCCAAAGCCACAACAAGACCCCATCCGTGTAGACCCGACGCGTCCGTTTCCCCCCTCCAGGTGCCGGCGGCGGCGCCGTCCGTGAGGGGGGGCACACCCCGGAGACGCTGGCCGGGCGTTTGCGACCGCCACAAACTTCCAGACTTGTGAGATGCCGGCTACGCAAGATTTGGCGGCATGTGCTAGCCCCGGAGGCCGCCGGCCACAGTCGTAGACACGCGAAGAGCAATCCGCGGAGAGGGAACTGTTCAGATACTTCTCCATCACCAAAAATTATTAAAAATTACCATCAGTCCTATAGCACATGTGCCCACGTCGTGTAAAAAACTCATGATTTTATCGCGCTCCGAGTATTTAATAATATTCACGCCGCATCGTTACCGCAGAACGTCTACTACTGTGTCATCGCCGTCCGTGAGGGGGGCCCCACCCCGGAGACGCGTGCCGCCTCTTCGGACATGCCACCACACCGTACGACATGTATGAGGGCCCGGTGCGATGCTCCGGTGGCATTGCTACCCCTCCCAGGGCCCCCGTCCCGCCTAACCCTGTAGCGTTTGACCACGGGATCTAGCCCTTTGACTTTGCATGGACGGGCTTTGACCAGTGGAACTCTCCACCCGGGTGTGTTAGGTCAGCCCATAGGAACACTTTGGAGCAATATCAGGGCCAAAGCCACAACAAGACCCCATCCGTGTAGACCCGACGCGTCCGTTTCCCCCCTCCAGGTGCCGGCGGCGGCGCCGTCCGTGAGGGGGGCACACCCCGGAGACGCTGGCCGGGCGTTTGCAACCGCCACAAACTTCCAGACTTGTGAGATGTCGGCTACGCAAGATTTGGCGGCATGTGCTAGCCTCAGAGGCCGCCGGCCACAGTCGCAGACACGCGAAGAGCAATCCGTGGAGAGGGAAGTGTTCACATACTTCTCCATCACCAAAAATTATGAAAAATTACCATCAGTCCTAAAAACTCATGACTTTATCGCGCTCCGAGTATTTAATAATATTCATGCCGCATCGTTACGGCAGAACGTCTACTACTGTGTCATCGCCGTCCGTGAGGGGGGCCACACCCCGGAGACGCGTGCCGCCTCTTCGGACATGCCACCACACCGTACGGCATGTATGAGGGCCCGGTGCGATGCTCCGGTGGCATTGCTACCCCCCGAGGGCCGCGTCCCGCCTAACCCTATAGCGTTTGACCACGGGATCTAGCCCTTTGACTTTGCACGGACGGGCTTTGACCAGTGGAACTCTCCACCCGGTTGTGTTAGGTCAGCCCATAGGATCACTTCGGAGCAACATCCGGGCCAAAGCCATAGCAAGACCCCATCCGTGTAGACCCGACGCGTCCGTTTCCCCCCTCCAGGTACCGGCGACGGCGCCGTCCGTGATGGGGGCACACCCCGGAGACGCGGGCCGGGCGTTTGCAACCACCACAACACTTCCAGACTTGTGAGAGGCCGCCTAAGAAAGATTTGGCGGCATGTGCTAGCCCCCGGAGGCCGCAGGCCACAGTCGTAGACACGCGGAGAGCAATCCGCGGAGAGGGAAGTGTTCAGATACTTCTCCATCACCAAAAACTATGAAAAATTACCATCAGTCCTATAGCACATGTGCCCACATCATGTAAAAAACTCATGATTTTATCGCGCTCCGAGTATTTAATAATATTCACGTCGCATCATTACCGCAGAACGTCTACTACTGTGTCATCGCCGTCCATGAGGGAGCCACACCCCGGAGACGCGTGCCGCCTCTTCGGACATGCCACCACACCGTACGGCATGTATGAGGGCCCGGTGCGATGCTCCGGTCGCATTGCTACCCCCCAGGGCCCCCGTCCCGCCTAACCCTGTAGCGTTTGACCACGGGATCTAGCCCTTTGACTTTGCACGGACGGGCTTTCACCAGTGGAACTCTCCACCCGGTTGTGTTAGGTCTGCCCATAGGAACACTTTGGAGCAATATCCGGGCCAAAGGCACAGCAAGACCCCATCCGTGTAGACCCGACGCATCCGTTTCCCCCATCCAGGTGCCGGCGGCGGCGCCGTCCGTGAGGGGGGCACACCCCGGAGACGCTGGCCGGGCGTTTGTAACGGCCACAAACTTTCAGACTTGTGAGATGCCGGCTACGCAAGATTTGGCGGCATGTGCTAGCCCCAGAGGCCGCCGGCCACAGTCGCAGACACGCGAAGAGCAATCCGTGGAGAGGGAAGTGTTCAGATACTTCTCCATCACCAAAAATAATGAAAAATTACCATCAGTCCTATAGCACATGTGCCCACGTCGTGTAAAAACCTCATGATTTTATCGCGCTCCGAGTATTTAATAATATTCACGCCGCATCGTTACGGCAGAATGTCTACGACTGTGTCATCGTCGTCCGTGAGGGGGGCCACACACCGGAGACGCATGCCGCCTCTTCGGACATTCCACCACACCGTACGGCGTGTATGAGGGTCCGGTGCGATGCACCGGTGGCATTGCTACCCCCCAGGGCCCCCGTCCCGCCTAACCCTGTAGCGTTCCACCACGGGATCTAGCTCTTTGACTTTGCACGCGCGGGCTTTGACCAGTGGAACTCTCCACCCGGTTGTGTTAGGTCAGCCCATAGGAACACTTTGGAGCAACATCCGGGCCAAAGCCACAGCAAGACCCCATGCGTGTAGACACGACGCGTCCGTTTCCCCCCTCCAGGTGCCGGTGGCGGTGCCTTCCGTGAGGGGGGGCACACCCCGGAGACGCGGGCCGGGCATTTGCAACTGCCACAACACTTCCAAACTTGTGAGAGGCCGCCTACGCAAGATTTGGCGGCATGTGCTAGCCCACAGAGGCCGCCGGCCACAGTCGTAGACACGCGAAGAGCAATCCGCGGAGAGGGAAGTGTTCAGATATTTCTCCATCACCAAAAATTATGAAAAATTACCATCAGTCCTATAGCACATGTGCCCACGTCGTGTAAAAAACTCATGATTTTATCGAGCTCCGAGTATTTGATAATATTCACGCCGCATCATTACCGCAGAACGTCTACTACTGTGTCGTCGCCGTCCGTGAGGGGGGCCACACCCCGGAGACGCGTGCCGTCTCTTCGGACATGCCACCACACCGTACGGCATGTATGAGGGCCCGGTGCGATGCTCCGGTGGCATTGCTACCCCCCGAGGGCCGCGTCCCGCCTAACCCTGTAGCGTTTGACCACGGGATCTAGCCCTTTGACTTTGCACGGACGGGCTTTGACCAGTGGAACTCTCCAGCCGGTTGTGTTAGGTCAGCCCATAGGAACACTTCGGAGCAACATCCGGGCCAAAGCCACAGCAAGACCCCATCCACGTAGACCCGACGCGTCCGTTTCCCCCTGCAGGTGCTGGCGGCGGCGCCGTTTGTGAGGGGGGCACACCCCGGAGGCGCGGGCCGGGCGTTTGCAACCGCCACAACACTTCCAGTCTTGTGAGAGGCCGCCTACGCAAGATTTGGCAGCATGTGCTAGCCCCTGGAGGCCGCCGGCCATAGTCGTAGACACGCGAAGAGCAATCCGCGGAGAGGGAAGTGTTCAGATACTTCTCCATCACCAAAAATTATGTAAAATTACCATTAGTCCTAAAGCACATGTGCCCATGTCGTGTAAAAAACTCATGATTTTATCGCGCTCCGAGTATTTAATAATATTCACGCCGCATCGTTACGGCAAAACGTCTACTACTATGTCATCGCCGTCCGTGTGGGGGGCCACACACCGGAGACGCGTGCCGCCTCTTCGGACATTCCACCATACCGTACGGCATGTATGAGGGCTCGGTGCAATGCTCCGGTGGCATTCCTACCCCCCAGGGCCCCCGTCCCGCCTAACCCTGTAGCGTTTGACCACAGGATCTAGCTCTTTGACTTTGCACGCGCGGGCTTTGACCAGTGGAACTCTCCACCCGGTTGTGTTAGGTCTGCCCATAGGAACACTTTGGAGCAACATCCGGGCCAAAGCCACAGCAAGACCCCATCCGTGTAGACCCGACGCGTCCGTTTCCCCCCTCCAGGTGCCGGCGGCGGTGCCGTCCATGAGGGGGGGGGGCACACCCCGGAGACGCGGGCCGGGAGTTTGCTACTGCCACAACACTTCCAGACTTGTGAGAGGCCGCCTACGCAAGATTTGGCGGCATGTGCTAGCCCCCGGAGGCCGCAGGCCACAGTCGTAGACACGCGAAGAGCAATCCGCGGAGAGGGAAGTGTTCAGATAGTTCTCCATCACGAAAAACTATTTAAAATTACCATCAGTCCTATAGCACATGTGCCCACGTCGTGTAAAAAACTCATGATTTTATCGCGCTCCGAGTATTTAATAATATTCACGCCGCATCGTTACCGCAAAATGTCTACTACTGTGTCATCGCCGTCCGTGAGGGGGGCCACAACCCGGAGACGTGTGCCGCCTCTTTGGACATGCCACCACACCGTACGGCATGTATGAGGGCCCGGTGCGATGCTCCGGTGGCATTGCTACCCCCAGGGCCCCCGTCCCGCCTAACCCTGTAGCGTTTGACCACGGGATCTAGCCCTTTGATGTTGCACGGATGGGCTTTGACCAGTGGAACTCTCCACCCGGTTGTGTTAGGTCAGCCCATAGGAACACTTTGGAGCAACATCCGGGCCAAAGCCACAGCAAGACCCCCTACGTGTAGACCCGACGCGTCCGTTTCCACCCTCCAGGTGCCGGCGGCGGCGCCGTCCGTGAGGGGGGCACACACCAAAGACGCGGGCCGGGCACTTGCAACCGCCACAACACTTCCAGACTTGTGAGAGGCCGCCTAATAAAGATTTGGCGGCATGTGCTAGCCCCCGGAGGCCGCAGGCCACAGTCGTAGACAAGCGGAGAGCAATCCGCGGAGAGGGAAGTGTTCAGATACTTCTCCATCACCAACAACTATGAAAAATTACCATCAGTCCTATAGGACATGTGCCCACGTCGTGTAAAAAACTCATGATTTTATCGCGCTCCGAGTATTTAATAATATTCACGTCGCTTCGTTACCGCAGAACATCTACTACTGTGTCATCGCCATCCGTGAGGGGGCCACACCCCGGAGACGCGTGCCGCCTCTTTGGACAGGCCACCACACCGTACGGCATGTATGAGGGCCTGATGCGATGCTCCGGTCGCATTGCTACCCCCCAGGGCCCCCGTCCCGCCTAACCCTGTAGCGTTTGACCATGGGATCTAGCTCTTTGACTTTGCACGCGCGGGCTTTGACCAGTGGAACTCTCCACCGGGTTGTGTTAGGTCAGCCGATAGGAACACTTTGGAGCAACATCCGGGCCAAAACCACAGCAAGATCCCATCCGTGTAGACCCGACGCGTCCGTTTCCCCCCTCCAGGTGCCGGCGGCGGTGCCGTCCGTGAGGTGGGGGCACACCCCGGAGACGCGGGCCAGGCGTTTGCAACTGCCACAACACTTCCAGACTTGTGAGAGGCCGCCTACGCAAGATTTGGCGGCATGTGCTAGCCCCCGGAGGCCGCAGGCCACAGTCGTAGACACGCGAAGAGCAATCCGCGGAGAGGGAAGTGTTCAGATACTTCTCCATCACCAAAAACTATGAAAAATTACCATCAGTCCTATAGCACATGTGCCCACGTCGTGTAAAAAACTCATGATTTTATCGCGCTCCGAGTATTTAATAATATTCACACCGCATCGTTACCGCAAAATGTCTACTACTGTGTCATCGCCGTCCCTGAGCGGGGCCACAACCCGGAGATGCGCGCCGCGCTCTTTGGACATGCCACCACACCGTACGGCATGTATGAGGGCCCGATGCGATGCTCCGGTGGCATTGCTACCCCCAGGGCCCCCGTCCCGCCTAACCCTGTAGCGTTTGACCACGGGATCTAGCCCTTTGACTTTGCACGGATGTGCTTTGACCAGTGGAACTCTCCACCCGGTTGTGTTAGGTCAGCCCATAGGAACACTTTGGAGCAACATCCGGGCCAAAGCCACAGCAAGACCCCCTCCGTGTAGACCCGACGCGCCGGCGGCGGCGCCTTCCGTGAGGGGGGCACACACCGAAGACGCGGGCCGGGCACTTGCAACCACCACAACACTTCCAGACTTGTGAGAGGCCGCCTAAGAAAGATTTGGCGCCATGTGCTAGCCCCCGGAGGCCGCAGGCCACAGTCGTAGACACGCGGAGAGCAATCCGCGGAGAGGGAAGTGTTCAGATACTTCTCCATCACCAAAAACTATGAAAAATTACCATCAGTCCTATAGCACATGTGACCACGTCATGTAAAAAACTCATGATTTTATCGCGCTCCGAGTATTTAATAATATTCACGTCGCATCGTTACCGCAGAACATCTACTACTGTGTCATCGCCGTCCGTGAGGGGGCCACACCCCGGAGACGCGTGCCGCCTCTTCGGACGTGCCACCACACGGTACGGCATGTATGAGGGCCCGGTGCGATGCTCCGGTCGCATTGCTACCCCCCAGGGGCCCCGTCCCGCCTAACCCTGTAGCGTTTGACCATGGGATCTAGCTCTTTGACTTTGCACGGACGGGCTTTCACCAGTGGAACTCTCCACCCGGTTGTGTTAGGTCAGCCCATAGGAACACTTTGGAGCAATATCTGGGCCAAAGGCACAGCAACACCCCATCCGTGTAGACCCGACGCATCCGTTTCCCACCTCCAGGTGCCGGTGGTGGCGCCGTCCGTGAGGGGGGGGGCACACCCCGGAGACATGGGCCGGGCGTTTGCAACCGCCACAACACTTCCAGACTTGTGAGAGGCCACCTACGCAAGATTTGGCGGCAGGTGCTAGCCCCCGGAGGCCGCAGGCCACAGTCGTAGACACGCGAAGAGCAATCCGCGGAGAGGGAAGTGTTCAGATACTTCTCCATCACCAAAAATTATGAAAAATTACCATCATTCCTATAGCACATTTGCCCACGTCGTGTAAAAAACTCATGATTTTATCGCGCTCCGAGTATTTAATAATATTCACACCGCATCGTTACCGCAGAACGTCTACTACTGTGTCATCGCCGTCCATGAGGGGGGCCACAACCCGGAGACGCGTGCCGCCTCTTCGGACATGCCACCACACCGTACGTCATGTATGAGGGCCCGGTGCGATGCTCCGGTGGCATTGCTACCCCCCGAGGGCCGCGTCCCGCCTAACCCTGTAGCGTTTGACCACGGGATCTAGCCCTTTGACTTTGCACGGACGGGCTTTGACCAGTGGAACTCTCTAGCCGGTTGTGTTAGGTCAGCCCATAGGAACACTTCGGAGCAACATCCGGGCCAAAGCCACAGCAAGACCCCATCCACGTAGACCCGACGCGTCCGTTTCCCCCTCCAGGTGCTGGCGGCGGCGCCGTTCGTGAGGGGGCACACCCCGGAGGCGCGGGCCGGGCGTTTGCAACCGCCACAACACTTCCAGTCTTGTGAGAGGCCGCCTACGCAAGATTTGGCAGCATGTGCTAGCCCCTGGAGGCCGCCGGCCATAGTCGTAGACACGCGAAGAGCAATCCGCGGAGAGGGAAGTGTTCAGATACTTCTCCATCACCAAAAATTATGTAAAATTACCATTAGTCCTAAAGCACATGTCCCCATGTCGTGTAAAAAACTCATGATTTTATCGCGCTCCGAGTATTTAATAATATTCACGCCGCATCGTTACGGCAAAACGGCTACTACTATGTCATCGCCGTCCGTGTGGGGGGCCACACACCGGAGACGCGTGCCGCCTCTTCGGACATTCCACCATACCGTACGGCATGTATGAGGGCCCGGTGCGATGCTCCGGTGGCATTCCTACCCCCCAGGGCCCCCGTCCCGCCTAACCCTGTAGCGTTTGACCACAGGATCTAGCTCTTTGACTTTGCACGCGCGGGCTTTGACCAGTGGAACTCTCCACCCAGTTGTGTTAGGTCTGCCCATAGGAACACTTTGGAGCAACATCCGGGCCAAAGCCACAGCAAGACCCCATCCGTGTAGACCCGACGCGTCCGTTTCCCCCCTCCAGGTGCCGGCGGCGGTGCCGTCCATGAGGGGGGGGCACACCCCGGAGACGCGGGCCGGGAGTTTGCTACTGCCACAACACTTCCAGACTTGTGAGAGGCCGCCTACGCAAGATTTGGCGGCATGTGCTAGCCCCCGGAGGCCGCAGGCCACAGTCGTAGACACGCGAAGAGCAATACGCGGAGAGGGAAGTGTTCAGATAGTTCTCCATCACGAAAAACTATTTAAAATTACCATCAGTCCTATAGCACATGTGCCCACGTCGTGTAAAAAACTCATGATTTTATCGCGCTCCGAGTATTTAATAATATTCACGCCGCATCGTTACCGCAAAATGTCTACTACTGTGTCATCGCCGTCCGTGAGGGGGGCCACAACCCGGAGACGTGTGCCGCCTCTTTGGACATGCCACCACACCGTACGGCATGTATGAGGGCCCGGTGCGATGCTCCGGTGGCATTGCTACCCCCAGGGCCCCCGTCCCGCCTAACCCTGTAGCGTTTGACCACGGGATCTAGCCCTTTGATGTTGCACGGATGGGCTTTGACCAGTGGAACTCTCCACCCGGTTGTGTTAGGTCAGCCCATAGGAACACTTTGGAGCAACATCCGGGCCAAAGCCACAGCAAGACCCCCTACGTGTAGACCCGACGCGTCCGTTTCCACCCTCCAGGTGCCGGCGGCGGCGCCGTCCGTGAGGGGGGCACACACCAAAGGCGCGGGCCGGGCACTTGCAACCGCCACAACACTTCCAGACTTGTGAGAGGCCGCCTAATAAAGATTTGGCGGCATGTGCTAGCCCCCGGAGGCCGCAGGCCACAGTCGTAGACAAGCGGAGAGCAATCCGCGGAGAGGGAAGTGTTCAGATACTTCTCCATCACCAACAACTATGAAAAATTACCATCATTCCTATAGGACATGTGCCCACGTCGTGTAAAAAACTCATGATTTTATCGCGCTCCGAGTATTTAATAATATTCACGTCGCATCGTTACCGCAGAACATCTACTACCGTGTCATCGCCATCCGTGAGGGGGCCACACCCCGGAGACGCGTGCCGCCTCTTTGGACATGCCACCACACCGTACGGCATGTATGAGGGCCCGATGCGATGCTCCGGTCGCATTGCTACCCCCCAGGGCCCCCGTCCCGCCTAACCCTGTAGCGTTTGACCATGGGATCTAGCTCTTTGACTTTGCACGCGCGGGCTTTGACCAGTGGAACTCTCCACCGGGTTGTGTTAGGTCAGCCGATAGGAACACTTTGGAGCAACATCCGGGCCAAAACCACAGCAAGATCCCATCCGTGTAGACCCGACGCGTCCGTTTCCCCCCTCCAGGTGCCGGCGGCGGTGCCGTCCGTGAGGTGGGGGCACACCCCGGAGACGCGGGCCAGGCGTTTGCAACTGCCACAACACTTCCAGACTTGTGAGAGGCCGCCTACGCATGATTTGGCGGCATGTGCTAGCCCCCGGAGGCCGCAGGCCACAGTCGTAGACACGCGAAGAGCAATCCGCGGAGAGGGAAGTGTTCAGATACTTCTCCATCACCAAAAACTATGAAAAATTACCATCAGTCCTATAGCACATGTGCCCATGTCGTGTAAAAAACTCATGATTTTATCGCGCTCCGAGTATTTAATAATATTCACACCGCATCGTTACCGCAAAATGTCTACTACTGTGTCATCGCCGTCCCTGAGCGGGGCCACAACCCGGAGATGCGCGCCGCCTCTTTGGACATGCCACCACACCGTACGGCATGTATGAGGGCCCGATGCGATGCTCCGGTGGCATTGCTACCCCCAGGGCCCCCGTCCCGCCTAACCCTGTAGCGTTTGACCACGGGATCTAGCCCTTTGACTTTGCACGGATGTGCTTTGACCAGTGGAACTCTCCACCCGGTTGTGTTAGGTCAGCCCATAGGAACACTTTGGAGCAACATCCGGGCCAAAGCCACAGCAAGACCCCCTCCGTGTAGACCCGACGCGCCGGCGGCGGCGCCTTCCGTGAGGGGGGCACACACCGAAGACGCGGGCCGGGCACTTGCAACCACCACAACACTTCCAGACTTGTGAGAGGCCGCCTAAGAAAGATTTGGCGCCATGTGCTAGCCCCCGGAGGCCGCAGGCCACAGTCGTAGACACGCGGAGAGCAATCCGCGGAGAGGGAAGTGTTCAGATACTTCTCCATCACCAAAAACTATGAAAAATTACCATCAGTCCTATAGCACATGTGACCACGTCATGTAAAAAACTCATGATTTTATCGCGCTCCGAGTATTTAATAATATTCACGTCGCATCGTTACCGCAGAACATCTACTACTGTGTCATCGCCGTCCGTGAGGGGGCCACACCCCGGAGACGCGTGCCGCCTCTTCGGACGTGCCACCACACGGTACGGCATGTATGAGGGCCCGGTGCGATGCTCCGGTCGCATTGCTACCCCCCAGGGGCCCCGTCCCGCCTAACCCTGTAGCGTTTGACCATGGGATCTAGCTCTTTGACTTTGCACGGACGGGCTTTCACCAGTGGAACTCTCCACCCGGTTGTGTTAGGTCAGCCCATAGGAACACTTTGGAGCAATATCTGGGCCAAAGGCACAGCAAGACCCCATCCGTGTAGACCCGACGCATCCGTTTCCCACCTCCAGGTGCCGGTGGTGGCGCCGTCCGTGAGGGGGGGGGCACACCCCGGAGACATGGGCCGGGCGTTTGCAACCGCCACAACACTTCCAGACTTGTGAGAGGCCGCCTACGCAAGATTTGGCGGCAGGTGCTAGCCCCCGGAGGCCGCAGGCCACAGTCGTAGACACGCGAAGAGCAATCCGCGGAGAGGGAAGTGTTCAGATACTTCTCCATCACCAAAAATTATGAAAAATTACCATCATTCCTATAGCACATTTGCCCACGTCGTGTAAAAAACTCATGATTTTATCGCGCTCCGAGTATTTAATAATATTCACGCCGCATCGTTACCGCAGAACGTCTACTACTGTGTCATCGCCGTCCGTGAGGGGGGCCACACCCCGGAGACGCGTGCCGCCTCTTCGGACATGCCACCACACCGTACGTCATGTATGAGGGCCCGGTGCGATGCTCCGGTGGCATTGCTACCCCCCGAGGGCCGCGTCCCGCCTAACCCTGTAGCGTTTGACCACGGGATCTAGCCCTTTGACTTTGCACGGACGGGCTTTGACCAGTGGAACTCTCCAGCCGGTTGTGTTAGGTCAGCCCATAGGAACACTTCGGAGCAACATCCGGGCCAAAGCCACAGCAAGACCCCATCCACGTAGACCCGACGCGTCCGTTTCCCCCTCCAGGTGCTGGCGGCGGCGCCGTTCGTGAGGGGGCACACCCCGGAGGCGCGGGCCGGGCGTTTGCAACCGCCACAACACTTCCAGTCTTGTGAGAGGCCGCCTACGCAAGATTTGGCAGCATGTGCTAGCCCCTGGAGGCCGCCGGCCATAGTCGTAGACACGCGAAGAGCAATCCGCGGAGAGGGAAGTGTTCAGATACTTCTCCATCACCAAAAATTATGTAAAATTACCATTAGTCCTAAAGCACATGTCCCCATGTCGTGTAAAAAACTCATGATTTTATCGCGCTCCGAGTATTTAATAATATTCACGCCGCATCGTTACGGCAAAACGTCTACTACTATGTCATCGCCGTCCGTGTGGGGGGCCACACACCGGAGACGCATGCCGCCTCTTCGGACATTCCACCATACCGTACGGCATGTATGAGGGCCCGGTGCGATGCTCCGGTGGCATTCCTACCCCCCAGGGCCCCCGTCCCGCCTAACCCTGTAGCGTTTGACCACAGGATCTAGCTCTTTGACTTTGCACGCGCGGGCTTTGACCAGTGGAACTCTCCACCCAGTTGTGTTAGGTCTGCCCATAGGAACACTTTGGAGCAACATCCGGGCCAAAGCCACAGCAAGACCCCATCCGTGTAGACCCGACGCGTCCGTTTCCCCCCTCCAGGTGCCGGCGGCGGTGCCGTCCATGAGGTGGGGGGCACACCCCGGAGACGCGGGCCGGGCGTTTGCTACTGCCACAACACTTCCAGACTTGTGAGAGGCCGCCTACGCAAGATTTGGCGGCATGTGCTAGCCCCCGGAGGCCGCAGGCCACAGTCGTAGACACGCGAAGAGCAATCCGCGGAGAGGGAAGTGTTCAGATAGTTCTCCATCACGAAAAACTATTTAAAATTACCATCAGTCCTATAGCACATGTTCCCACGTCGTGTAAAAAACTCATGATTTTATCGCGCTCCGAGTATTTAATAATATTCACGCCGCATCGTTACCGCAAAATGTCTACTACTGTGTCATCGCCGTCCGTGAGGGGGGCCACAACCCGGAGACGTGTGCCGCCTCTTTGGACATGCCACCACACCGTACGGCATGTATGAGGGCCCGGTGCGATGCTCCGGTGGCATTGCTACCCCCAGGGCCCACGTCCCGCCTAACCCTGTAGCGTTTGACCACGGGATCTAGCCCTTTGATCTTGCACGGATGGGCTTTGACGAGTGGAACTCTCCACCCGGTTGTGTTAGGTCAGCCCATAGGAACGCTTTGGAGCAACATCCGGGCCAAAGCCACAGCAAGACCCCCTCCGTGTAGACCCGACGCGTCCGTTTCCACCCTCCAGGTGCCGGCGGCGGCGCCGTCCGTGAGGGGGGCACACACCAAAGACACGGGCCGGGCACTTGCAACCGCCACAACACTTCCAGACTTGTGAGAGGCCGCCTAATAAAGATTTTGCGGCATGTGCTAGCCCCCGGAGGCCGCAGGCCACAGTCGTAGACAAGCGGAGAGCAATCCGCGGAGAGGGAAGTGTTCAGATACTTCTCCATCACCAACAACTATGAAAAATTACCATCAGTCCTATAGGACATGTGCCCACGTCGTGTAAAAAACTCATGATTTTATCGCGCTCCGAGTATTTAATAATATTCACGTCGCATCGTTACCGCAGAACATCTACTACAGTGTCATCGCCATCCGTGAGGGGGCCACACCCCGGAGACGCGTGCCGCCTCTTTGGACATGCCACCACACCGTACGGCATGTATGAGGGCCCGATGCGATGCTCCGGTCGCATTGCTACCCCCCAGGGCCCCCGTCCCGCCTAACCCTGTAGCGTTTGACCATGGGATCTAGCTCTTTGACTTTGCACGCGCGGGCTTTGACCAGTGGAACTCTCCACCGGGTTGTGTTAGGTCAGCCGATAGGAACACTTTGGAGCAACATCCGGGCCAAAACCACAGCAAGACCCCATCCGTGTAGACCCGACGCGTCCGTTTCCCCCCTCCAGGTGCCGGCGGCGGTGCCGTCCGTGAGGTGGGGGCACACCCCGGAGACGCGGGCCAGGCGTTTGCAACTGCCACAACACTTCCAGACTTGTGAGAGGCCGCCTACGCAAGATTTGGCGGCATGTGCTAGCCCCCGGAGGCCGCAGGCCACAGTCGTAGACACGCGAAGAGCAATCCGCGGAGAGGGAAGTGTTCAGATACTTCTCCATCACCAAAAACTATGAAAAATTACCATCAGTCCTATAGCACATGTGCCCACGTCGTGTAAAAAACTCTTGATTTTATCGCGCTCCGAGTATTTAATAATATTTACACCGCATCGTTACCGCAAAATGTCTACTACTGTGTCATCGCCGTCCCTGAGCGGGGCCACAACCCGGAGATGCGCGCCGCCTCTTTGGACATGCCACCACACCGTACGGCATGTATGAGGGCCCGATGCGATGCTCCGGTGGCATTGCTACCCCCAGGGCCCCCGTCCCGCCTAACCCTGTAGCGTTTGACCACGGGATCTAGCCCTTTGACTTTGCACGGATGTGCTTTGACCAGTGGAACTCTCCACCCGGTTGTGTTAGGTCAGTCCATAGGAACACTTTGGAGCAACATCCGGGCCAAAGCCACAGCAAGACCCCCTCCGTGTAGACCCGACGCGCCGGCGGCGGCGCCGTCCGTGAGGGGGGCACACACCGAAGACGCGGGCCGGGCACTTGCAACCGCCACAACACTTCCAGACTTGTGAGAGGCTGCCTAAGAAAGATTTGGCGCCATGTGCTAGCCCCCGGAGGCCGCAGGCCACAGTCGTAGACACGCGGAGAGCAATCCGCGGAGAGGGAAGTGTTCAGATACTTCTCCATCACCAAAAACTATGAAAAATTACCATCAGTCCTATAGCAGATGTGACCACGTCATGTAAAAAACTCATGATTTTATCGCGCTCCGAGTATTTAATAATATTCACGTCGCATCGTTACCGCAGAACATCTACTACTGTGTCATCGCCGTCCGTGAGGGGGCCACACCCCGGAGACGCGTGCCGCCTCTTCGGACGTGCCACCACACGGTACGGCATGTATGAGGGCCCGGTGCGATGCTCCGGTCGCATTGCTACCCCCCCAGGGGCCCCGTCCCGCCTAACCCTGTAGCGTTTGACCATGGGATCTAGCTCTTTGACTTTGCACGGACGGGCTTTCACCAGTGGAACTCTCCACCCGGTTGTGTTAGGTCAGCCCATAGGAACACTTTGGAGCAATATCCGGGCCAAAGGCACAGCAAGACCCCATCCGTGTAGACCCGACGCATCCGTTTCCCACCTCCAGGTGCCGGTGGAGGCGCCGTCCGTGAGGGGGGGGGCACACCCCGGAGACATGGGCCGGGCGTTTGCAACCGCCACAACACTTCCAGACTTGTGAGAGGCCGCCTACGCAAGATTTGGCGGCAGGTGCTAGCCCCCGGAGGCCGCAGGCCACAGTCGTAGACACGCGAAGAGCAATCCGCGGAGAGGGAAGTGTTCAGATACTTCTCCATCACCAAAAATTATGAAAAATTACCAT
>NW_025228401.1:40093-63311 GCF_018294505.1 Triticum aestivum | reverse complement strand
GCTCGCCACAATAGTCGAGGAGAAGCTGTCGCTTGGGTCCCATGAATGCCATATTGAGGTGACACCAGCGTACACAGCCGGTGTCTTGCCCTCTGGCAGGCCACCACCGTTCCCAACCCAAAACCAACTCTGACCTATGTAGCGTAGGAACCCTTTCCCATTGGCAGAAGCATCAGTTGGTTGTTCCACTCCGATGAGTGGTAGGGAGGCGAGCTGCTCTTTGCGTTGAAGCATATACCTAGGGCTCACAGCTGCCGGACATGGGGATGACATTGGAGATCCGCTGCAGCCGGCAGTAGACTAGTCAAGGGTATCCATGTCGCCGGAGGATATTCGTCGTCGCCGGCGCCGGCTGTACAGTTTTTAGTTAAAAATATGTCCAAAATGTAAACATTTTTGTCCGGTTTGTATGGAATCCACTGTGTTTGCATGAATTTCATTCGATTTTTTAAAAGAAGTGTTCGAAATATATGCGGACAACATTGGATGGCCGATTCCTATATCCATATCCACGGACTGATCCCTTGTCCGTGGACGAATATGGGAGAAAATTTACTGGTCGCCGTTGGAGATGCCCTAATCAAAGGCATTTCCTCCAGGCGTACTAGCAAACATGCCTTTCCTCTACCCGGTCAGACCATTTTTGCTGGCCAATCAAGAGTTGAACTTCGGAGAGAATACATATACGTGTTCTTTGTGTTTAAGCGCGTGCTGATCCAAGGAGCTAGCCTCCAACTCTATGAAAGAGCCAATTTGTATGATAATTAACTACAAGTTGATGATGGCATGCTGAGGATCAACAACGAATCAAGGACCAGCATCTTTTTATCTTGCACTTCTTAATTTGTACTACACATCTGCGTAGCAAGCATCAACTTTTTTGTCATTAACTTCGTGTAAATGGGTTTATTTGGTGTACATAATTCAATAACTAGGAGTAAGCACTCGCTTCCTACATGGTGTATGCTACACCGAACTGAGTACCAACCGTTGTTTATGGCGGTGTGTATGCGGTTGGAGCAAGTGGCCAGTGAGGTTTTACTCAACATGGATGGCAGAATAATCTCCGGATCGCTCCACCACCTCCTTCAACAGAGGCATAGCGGTCCTATATGACTCATTGTTGTCGACATGGATGGCAGTATTTTGGGACGGAGGGAGTAGCAGAGAACATTTGGTCATGGGTATGGTAAAGAAATGACATTTCTTCTGTTCAATTGTTGTACAGAGCCGAGATGAACACAAGGTATTGTGTGGTAGCTGGACTATCTAGTTCATCTAATGGGGAAGAAAAATGTAAAAGGCAACGAAAGCTTAGGGTACAATCCAAGTTAAGAGTATTTTGGTGCAGAGTAATTAAAAACATCCTACCTTCATATGCATAACTAAAAAGGCATGTGATGGGGTTATGTGTGTGCCCTATGTGTGGCCTTGGTGAGGAAATGTTACTTCATATGCCCTTGTCACACGTGAGCATGCAAGTTTATTCTTGGATTCTTTTTGAGAATATTTTGACATAAAACTCCCAAGGTTGCACCCGAAAACATGGTCAAGAGATATCTTCGATCCATATTTCCTTGATGCAAGGAAGAGCACTATTAATGCTTCAGTTATGTGGCAGATTTGGAGTAGCTGCAATGAAGATACTCATGTTGAGGAGAAGTACAAGCCACAAAAATCAATGTAAGTGACTGATGAATTGAATGCTTCTTTGGAAATAATTGATCAAGGGCAAGCCAAGGATGTGGATAGTCCTCACTATCAATGCTCAATTTGAAAGTCCAAGAAAATACTTTAATTAAATTCAAGTTTCAGATTCATTTTGTTATCTTTAGATTAATGCACATAAACATCTAACTAATGCTTAATATATATAATTAGGGGTGAACTTGTGAACGGGCACATGAATGGAACTCAAACAAACAATCATATGCAGACAAGACCTGTGTTTGTCTTTTATTTCCAAGTTTGAAATAGTCTAGTTCGGGTTCTTACATGATAGTGCATGTCACTTTATTTTTCACCGCTACAACGACCAAACCATGTTTTAAGAAAACGGTGTTTCATATATCTAGTAATAGAGTTCTTCTCTTCTCAGTTAGTACTCATGATGCCAAATGGCGCAATGGTGGTCGAGCAATATGGAGGGATGTAGACATTGCACATTGCTGGTAGCGTCTGCAGCGCTAGGTTCCTTATTTCCTCGAACTGCGGCAGTTGCTGAGGTTGGACAAAGCCCTGGGCCTGTGGGTTTTGCTGAGATGGCTGGAAGAAGCCCTGGCCTGATGGATATTGTTGCTGAGGCTGCTGGTAGGAGACCTGGCTCGACGGTTGTTGTTGTTGTTGTTGTTGTTGTTGTTGTTGTTGTTGTTGTTGTTGTTGTTGTTGTTGTTGTTGTTGATGCAAAATAATAGCATGAATGACATTGTGGATGGCTTGGCACCGTGACTGCTCGGGGGTCTGCCACAGTTGCTGACAACATAATTGTTGCAACAGTTGGTAACTTTGTTGCGATACTTGTGAGCTTGCATGTGCTATATTGGGTTGTTGCAAGACGACATCCCTGCATGGAATCAGTTGTTGTTGCAGAATTTGTTGAAGGATTTGTTGTTGTTGTTGTTGTTGTTGTTGTTGTTGTAGTTGTGCTTGTTGCTGCGAAATTGGTTGTTGTGGTTGCGGATATTGTGGTTGTGGTTGTGGATATGATTGTTGTGGTGGAAATGGTTGTGGCTGCGGATATGGTAGTTGTGGCAGAAATGGTTGCGGCTGCGGATATGGCTGTTGTGGTGGAAATGGTTGTTGTTGCCCTGGAAATTGTTGTTGTTGCTGCCCTAGAAATTGTTGTTGTTGCACCAATGGAACTTGCTCTTGTGGTTGTTGCTGAGATGGATTTTGTGGCTGCAATTGTGGCACTGGAACTCTAACTGCAGTTGTGGTGGTGGTCGCCACGATAGCAAGGAGGGCAAGGATGAGAAAGGTCTTCATGGTGGATTTGTATTGACCACTGCTTGCTTGGCTTGAATGATGCACTCTACTTATGAGAATGATGGATGAGGAAGGATGATCATCATGCTACAGGCCTATTTATAGCTGCCATGGCATCATCTGCTTCACAATTGGCATTTGCTTGTCTGGAAAGTGCTTGGATGCTTCCTAAAATCATAATTTGGTATGTTGTGTTTGGTGGCACTATCATTCCACCACCAAAAAGTTGTGATAACACACATGACTCATCTTATTCACTTTACAACTCAAACACTAATCTAGATTGCCTAATTTTTTGAAACTAAATTTGTAATGTTTTGCAAGTTGTTATGTGTAAACTAGATAAGCATTGCTTGCGTAGAACTTAGTTTGTAATCTTGTGTGACCTGTTAAGATAGATGAGACTAGTAATGTAACTTGATTTACTAGGTCATGACTCATCAAATTCTTTTTACATGTCAAGTGTTTTAGCTTTCTAGAAGTTATTAGCAAACATCAATTGTGTAATGTTCTACAAGTTGTTACGTGTAAACTAGATAAGCTTGACTTGCACACAAAAAGGATTGTAATCATGTGTGACCTGTTAAGATAGATTAGAGTTGTCATAAAGCTTGCTTTGATAGACCATGACTCATCAAATTGCTTTTACTTATCTTAACTGTTGTATATGTTGTACAAGTTATTAACACTTATCACCTTGGTATGGCTTCCAATGTGTGTGCATGCCAAGGTATGTGTAGCTTCTATTCGTGTGTAGATTTTATTTTGTTTTACGCGAAATCATGCAAATGATCATCTATGGTAACGCTTGCGAGTGCAGTTGCAACAATGTTGGCAGGGTGGGAGGGCGGCTGTGGGATGGCATGAGTTCTTGTAACAACCTATAGTTCATTATGGTTTTTTTGGTGGTACCTACAGTTCATTATGTTTGGAAAGATATGTGTTCTGTTTTTCATGGGCGCTAAAAAACTTATGTTTTAAAATTTGCAAACTGGCCCTGTCTGTTCTATGGGCTGCTACTGGTGGCCAATTTGAAGACATGTGGTGCATTGGGCCTAGACGCTGCAGAGAGCCCAACTAGGCTCGCTCAGAAGGAAAAAAAACTCCCATGGATCACTCCCTTGACGACCTCCTTCCTCCCTCGAGAACTGGGCACGCTGCACACCCACTCCTCAACATGCACCACTACACCTCCCTTGCCCTCCCCTCACGCGTCGCCGCTGCCAACCACCTTGTCTTCCTCATGCCGCCTCACTACCGGCGTCCTCCCGTATCCTCTCCCCAAAGCCGTCGACTTCATCTCTCACCATCTCTTCCCCTTCTCATCAGAAGAGAAGAGGGAGATTTTTTTTTCTCAAATACAGAAGAGGGAGATCGACCAGGTCTGGCGCCGGCCATGGCAGCGGCCACATCTGCCACAGGCGCAGCCACCTCGCCGAATAGAAGATTGGATAGATAGATAGATTAAGACTAGGCATAACACTTAGGTTACACCATATCTAGCTAAAATTTACTGTAACCAGAATCAACAGCGAGCAGGATTGAAGATTGAAACAAACTTGCACCTTGAGCAATGGCGCCGGCGTGCTCCCTAGCTCCAGGAGTCTCCCTCCCAGCACACCAGCTCCCCTTGCCTTCACCTTCTACGCGCTCTGTTTTGACTGCAGGCTGCGGCACGTACCGTGCACACGGGGGCGAACCATCGAGCCGTGGCCGCTGCGAGGACGGTCTCACTGGGCGCCGCCAGGAGGATGCTCGGTTCAGCCATGTGTGGTGGTGCATGCAAAAAACGAGTGATCGATCAGGTCGATCCATAGAGCGTCCACGGACAAACTCTTACATGCTTGTTGCTTCTTCTCCAGATACGGCGGCGGCTAGGTGGCGTCCTTGCGGGCAGTGGAGGCGGTGCTGGGCGTGCCACCGCTGTGCTCGTGCGCCTATGAGCTGCAGATGGCCAGCCAACGCTACCTCGACGCCCGGTGCACAAATAACTAACGCAAAAACCACACAACAATCACCACTTGCATGCTCTACCCCTCTACCCTGTAGTACTCTGTTCTGTCAACTTCACTGACAGAAAATTCAGTTCACAGTATATTGCATATAAAAGATGGCGCCATGGCGTAATTCTGGAACTGATCGTTCCATCAGACTATACAAGTAACAACCGAAATAGCTTATCTGATCGGTTTTGCTGCTTGTGTAGAACGGATGGTGAGTTCGGCGGCGGGCATCCGGTAGGAGCGGTGAACATATCATATATGCATGTACAACACCGGCTCAGGTACTTAATCAAACACACTTCACTATGGTGAAGCTCGCTCTCTTGATCGTTGGAAACAAACTGTGGTGTTAGGAGCAAAATTCATTTTGGTTAACTGTATAGCCCTTTTTGGGAGCAACTAAACAAGTGGAAATTTCAGAACTGGATTTGCACTGAAAAATCAGGATTGGCATAATTATCTGATCCATCTACATGGCATGGGTCTTTATTTAAGTCTCTACTCTAGACACATGATTGCTTTCCCTGCCATGAACTTGCGACTTTGAAACCAGGCACCGAAGTGGCATCTAGGTACTGCGACTGGCCATCACTGGATGATGTATTGTTGGTATCACTACTTTGAAACCAATGTTCACAAGCTTATAATATGTATTACTGACATACATGGGTGCATGCATGGCGTACAGATAGTAGTTGTGCAGGCATTGCTGTCCAAAGTCAGTATTTTTTTTGTCGCAAAAGAGTGACTATTATTGCGGTGGCATTCTTGTTCATGGTGCAGGAAATCTCTGGACATGACAAAAGTATATATCTAGCTAGGTGGCATTGCTTCAGCATTTTTTGAGCTCTTCAAGAATATAGACAAGGTAGTAAGTTTCATGGTGGATCAAGCACGATTTTAGTTTATTTGTTTGTGAGCACTACCATAATTTACATGGGATTTGTATGCAAACTTCTGAAAATAAGGTTGAATGTTCATTTTTAGTGGGGTCATATTTTGTGACAATGACTTCACAATCACATTTCTAAATATGTCGTTTAATTTTACATTTTTATAAGCAGTTGGTTTGCTTATTTCATATCACTCCATAAAACTAGATATTTTGAGTTTTGAAATTCTACAAATCATACTTCTGTCATTTCCTGTTCCTTCACTCATGGCTTCATCCATTCCCAGTGACCAACACTATGTTACATATGCCACTAACATAAGTTGACTAGCTACAGCTCGAAAATCCAGATTGTATAATCACCACGGTGAGAGCTGAGAACTGCATTCCTTCCACTTTGGAAAAAAGGTTGTTGGTCAATTTGGTATTCACTAGACCTAAATAGCAGCCACTTGCTTTAGTAAAATAGAGAGTAAAATTCGTGGTTTGCTTCAGTTCTTAAAACCTTTTTTGTCTTTTGATTACCAAAGTTCTCAGAAAAGTTTTCAGGACGTCTACTCATTATTTATCTTTTGGATCAAATTCAAATAATAATAAAATAAATGGATGTGATTCCATCATGGCCATTTCAAATATTTGAAAGTAAAATCCAAACATTATCCTTAGATTACAATAGGAATTACAGGTCAACTGTTCGAGATAAGAAATACAAATGATTTATTATATTATTAAAACAAGAAAAAAATTAGTTAAAAAGAATGGATGTGATTTGCTTGAAAGAATGTGTATCGAGTTTCCAGAAAAACAACGCTAGGCTCACTCTATTGGAATCAGTCGGATCAGAAAAGAAAACATATATAAGAGGAAAGCTGGAGTCTGAACCTAACTTATATACGTGTCTTTCCATATAACTTATTATAAGTGATTTTTTATGATTAGGAAAACACAATGGATTCATAAACTCTAAGGCATCTCCAACGCCGACCCTCAATTAAACCGTCCACAACCATCCGGACCACATGATCCGGACGTGTTGTGCCATCTAATGCGGGCTTGTATCGGTCCACAGGGCAGTCCAGACGTACTTTCTCCCGCAAACCGGAGACAACACATGGGGGAGGGGGGCTTTGCACGCGTCCGGACAACACCCACGACTGCTTCCGACCACTCGTGCCCACCCAAACCCCCTCCTCTCTCGCACACACGTGTTCCCGCTCTGCGCCGGCTGCCCACATTCATGCCTCCAGTACCGCCCCACGCACGCCAAGGGTACCGCCCCGCTGCACGCCGGCTAAACACACATCCTGCCTCATTCCTCCAGACTGCCCGCCTTCCACCATTAAACCCGCGCGTGTACCAGGATAATTACTGCAGCCACATGTTCGTTCGTCAGCCGGCTGGCATTAAACAGAACGCCGGTTGGCTCCTCGTGTCCCATCGCTATTTAAACAACTAGCAATGTAACCCGCGCATTTGCGCGGCTAGACTTGCTAAAAAAATAATGTCTTTTTTTGGTTAGCTGCTACATGATTATTTATATAGAGAAGTTATATTTAGAAAACATTATTAAACTTGGGGTTCCATTTAAATTTTCTAAAAGTCTCACAATTAGTAGTTGTTGGTTGCCAGCTTTTTCCCAATTCCTTTCCTTCTCATCCCTATGCATTCATCCTTGCCGTGATATTACTTTAGAAGTCATTCCCAGGAAAATGAAACAATGTTATTTACTATTTCGCTGCTGTCCAGTCTGAAACAACCTAATTTTTTAATGGCGTGGAAATTGCTAGATTTTCTCTCCCTCGAGCAAAGTGTAGTTTTTTTCTCATGATGATTTTGGTTAGCTGCTACATGAGTATTTACATAGAGAAGTTATATTTAGAAAAAATTATTAAACTTGGTGTCCCATTGAAATTTTCTAGGAGTCTCACGATTTGTAGCTGTTGGTTGCCAGCTTTCCCAATCCCTTTCCATCTCATCCCTATGCATTTGTCCTTCCACTCATATTACTCTAGAAGTCATTGCCAACAAAATGAAACTATGTTCCTTACTATTTCGCTGCTGTCCAGTCTAAGACAACCTATTTTTTAATGGTGTGGAAATTGCTAGATTTTCTCTCACTCGAGCACAGAGTAGCTTTTTTTCTGATGATGAATATGTTCTTTTGAATTGAAATGTGATTTTTAGAATAGCTAAAATGGTTATTCGCGCACTTGCAATAAATTTGCTCCTAACCTTCTTGCTTAACCTTTTTTCTTTCCTTCACCCACATGTTCAATTATATATATTATTATATTCTATACCAATATTTTCCAATGTAGGGAAACAGATATTACTTAGTTTATTTTTCTAACATTGTCGTTGATATATAGTTTAATTTACAAAAAATATTATAGGTAACGTATGCATCTCGAGGAAACATGATCAAACTTTGGTGGGAATTTCCTACTCGTATGTGGGTAATATGATTGGTACGTTCGTCTTTGACAAAATGTTATTTATATATAGTTAGTAATAAACATTTTGGTATTGCTATTTCTCGGACAACTGTGAAATTAGCATTCAACGATCGATCAGAACTATCTGATTCTCTCATCGAGATTCATGTAAGCAAAGATACTCATAAAATAGCTGTGAAAATTGACCCAAGAGTGACTTTTTTGTCCATTCATTTGCATCAAGTTTCATTTTAATCTGACGGTAATTTGATTTTTTAAATTTTTTTATTGTATTTCATGTTCAGTATAATTTATATGTAAATCCCATTTCTGAATCTAATATGATAAAAATAATTTTCTATTTATTTTTACTCATATTTTTGAACTGCAGATATAAATTTAGTTTTATTCTTTATTCACATAATGAAAAATATGTTTTTATTTTTGTGAGCAACCTGACTAATAACGTTTGTCCTTCGATTGACCCCTGATCAAATGTGCAGATTCTCTAGCTTAAAGCGACAGTAACATTTATGTAATATTTTGTTTTGTTGGGTCAATCATTTAGTTTTGAGCTATGTGCTTGCTATAGTTTTTTGACATCAAACTTATTTGCACCAATCTATCAACGTATGCTAACATAAAAGAATAATACAAAGTCTAGCGTCCAATCCGTAGATGCAGACACTCGGCAACTTTTTTTAGGCTAGGGTTGAGACATCGGTAGCTTAGATGCACGTGAGTTTATTCTTCTCTCAACAAAAAAAAAAGATGCACGTATTGCTCTACTCTCTCCTTTTGGCTCTGTACATCGTATCATTGTTACCTTCAAACGAAATTTGAAATTATTTTTTTATTCATAACATATATGTAGGTAGTACCTGGAGACATATTGTACAAAGTTGATGATAACGCTGTCATGACTTTGATCTGTTGGGAGTCCCGGCATCTTGAGCTTTGCATTGGATGTGTTGCTATCCCGCCTTCGATTCACCGGCCCACGTGCCTCCAACGTTGCCGCGTATAGATTTGTTGTTGCCATGCGTAAGATCTCGAGGACGTGTGGCGATGCAGTATTCACTGATGTACCTCCGACATTGCCGCGTATAGATGTGTTGCTGTTGCGCCTTTGATCTCCGGGATGTGCGCTGGTGGCGTTGAGTGTTCGACTTTTCGCCAATGTGCATCCGACATTGCCGCGTCTAGATTTGTTGTTGTTATGCCTGCAATCGACGTGTGGCGGCGGCCTCAAGTGTTCGCCGATGTGCTTCCGATATTGCCGTGTACAGATATGTTGTTGCTATATGCGTTCAATCTTCTCCGGGACGTGCCACGGCGGCCTGGAGTGTTCGCCGGGCTGAGGTGTGCAGTTCTCAGCTTACACGTTTGTATTCTTGCTGGAAATCAAGTTGTTTGTGTGTTTTAATAAGAAATACATCAGGTTAGTTGTGTGTGTTCCAGTTAGAAATCAATCAGGCCTCCTTCCTTATTGGACGTATTCTTTACGGAGATCAGTCAATCGTACTATGTTTGACGGGTCGTCTGTTTTGGTCTGGTACATGTACGTCTGTTTTGGTCTTGTACATGTACGTGTAATGCGCGTGGTTCAAACATCTATGCTTTAATTTTCAAAAAAAAAACATATATGCTGTAAATCTCCACCGTTGTTTTTTCTTAACTTTAGAACGATTAATCTTAACCGTTCGTTTTCTATCGTTTTAATTATATAATAGATAGATGTCTGATGTCGAGCAAGAACTGCATCACACCTCCACTCACCATTTTTCTCCTTGAACAGTTTTCTCCATGGCATCTGATGAGCAGGAAAAAGAGTTGTCTCGCATAAACAATGGCTTGGTGGCCCGTCAACCCCGCCGGTCACGAGCCGAGGAGTGGCGAGTTGCTCCAGGTCGACACTGAGAGGGACCACAGTGGCACGGGCATCATTGCTGCCATTGATGGTGCCATGTTGTACCGCCCCTCCCGTGCCTGTGAGCGCGTCATCCGATGTCAAAGCGCGTGTCACCGCGTCCTGACTACAGAGAAAGAAGCGGGCTGCATGGACATCGACGAGGTGGTGTCCAACACGTCTGCGCTCGCCACAATAGTCGAGGAGAAGCTGTCGCTTGGGTCCCATGAATGCCATATTGAGGTGACACCAGCGTACACAACCGGTGTCTTGCCCTCTGGCAGGCCACCACCGTTCCCAACCCAAAACCAACTCTGACCTGTGTAGCGTAGGAACCCTTCCCCACTGGCAGAAGCATCAGTTGGTTGTTCCACTCCGATGAGTGGTAGGGAGGCGAGCTGCTCTTTGCGTTGAAGCATATACCTCTAGGGCTCACAGCTGCCGGACATGGGGACGACATTGGAGATCCGCTGCGGCCGGCAGTAGACTAGTCAAGGGTATCCATGTCGCCGGAGTGGATATTCGTTGTCGCCGGCGCCGGCTGTAGAGTTTTTAGTTAAAAAATATGTCCAAAATGTAAACGTTGTTGTCCGGTTTGTATGGAATCCACTGCGTTTGCATGAATTTCATCCGATTTTTTTAAAAAAGTGTTCGAATTATATGTGGACAGCGTTGGATGGTCGATTCCTATATCCGTATCCACGGACTGATCCTCTGTCCGTGGACGAATGTGGAAGAAAATTTACTGGTCGCCGTTGGAGATGCCCTAATCAAAGGCATTTCCTCCAGGCGTACTAGCAAACATGCCTTTCCTCTACCCGGTCGGACCATTTTTGCTGGCCAATCAAGAGTTGAACTCCGGAGAGAATACATATACGTCTTCTTTGTGTTTAAGCGCGTGCTGATCCAAGGAGCTAGCCTCCAACTCTATGAAAGAGCCAATTTGTATGATAATTAACTACAAGTTGATGATGGCATGCTGAGGATCAACAACGAATCAAGGACCAGCATCTTTTTATCTTGCACTTCTTAATTTGTACTACACATCTGCGTAGCAAGCATCAACTTTGTCATTAACTACGTGTAAATGGGTTTATTTGGTGTACATAATTGTAAGACAATAAGTTTTGGGGAACCAGCACAACCCTCTAGGGATGGCTTATCTCATTATATATAATGGTTGTGTTACAATATGTACCATATACGTACATAGGTACAGAAGCTATACATAGTCTAACACCCTCCTTCAATCTTAGCCACTTTCTAAAGAACTGAGAAGGGTAAGATTGCGCCTACAAGCCTCAAACTGTGGCAGCGGTAAAGGCTTAGTGAAGATGTCTGCAAGTTGATCCTTAGATGAGATAAACTTGATCTGGAGTTGCTTCTGTGATACACGTTCCCGTACAAAGTGATAGTCAACTTCAATGTGTTTCATTCGGGCATGAAATACTGGATTTGCAGAAAGGTATGTAGCACCGATGTTATCACACCAAAGAATAGGAGGTTGTGGTTGAGACAAACCCAACTCCTGAAGCAAAGACTGCACCCAAATAATCTCTGCAGTAGCATTAGCCACAGCCTTGTACTCAGCTTCAGTACTGCTACGTGACACAGTAGTCTGTTTCCGAGCACTCCAGGCGATCAAATTAGAGCCAAAGAATACTGCATAACCCCCCGTGGATCGCCTGTCATCTGGGCTACCAGCCCAATCTGCATCAGAGAAGGCCGAAAGGACCCGAGAGGAAGTCGGCCGAATATGCATACCAAATGTCAGGGTGAACTGAACATAACGAAGAATGCGTTTAACAGCAGCCCAATGAGTATGTCTGGGAGCCTGAAGATACTGACAAACCCTGTTAACAGCATAAGAGATATCTGGTCTCGTGATCGTCAAGTACTGAAGTCCACCAACAATGCTCCTGTACTCTGTGGCATCCGCAGGAGACAAAAGCTCACCATCAACAGCTGTTATCTTGTCAGTAGACGACATGGGTGTGGTGGTCGGTTTGCACTTCAGCATGCCAGCTCTCTGTAACAACTCCAAGGAGTACTTCTTCTGCGTAAGGACAAGACCAGTAGCACGAGAAGTGACCTCAACTCCAAGAAAGTAGTGAAGCTTCCCAAGATCTTTGACCGCAAAATCAGCACCAAGAGAGCAGACAAGAGCATCAGCAGCATACTGAGAAGAGCTGACAAGGATAATATCATCGACATATACCAAAAGATACATAGTGACTTCTGGCTTCTGTAGAAGAAATAACGAAGTGTCAGCAGTAGACGGCACAAACCCATGAGCACGAAGGGCAGAGGCAAGGCGGGCATGCCAGGCACGAGGAGCTTGCTTCAAACCATATAGTGCTTTGGAAAGACGACAGATATAGTCATGACGATCAGGATCGGAGAAACCAGGCGGTTGTTTCATATAAACCTCTTCCTCCAAAAATCCATGTAGCAAAGCATTCTGCACATCAAGTTGACGAAGTGACCAACCACGAGAAACAGCAATGGAGAGAAGAAGCCGAATAGTGGTAGGCTTGACGACAGGACTGAAGGTGTCCTCATAGTCAAGACCATGACGCTGCCGACAACCGCGAGCAACAAGTCGCGCTTTGTAACGCTCAATAGATCCATCCGAATGCTTCTTCACTTTGAATACCCATTTTGAGTCAATAACATTTACCCATGGTGGTGGAGGAACGAGAGTCCATGTCTTGTTATGAAGAAGAGCATGAAACTCCTGCTCCATAGCCTCTCGCCAATGTGGAATGCGCAGGGCAGCCTGATATGAGCGAGGCTCAGAAGATGGATCCGCAACAGCAGCAGCCAAACAAGCAGCCAACCAAACAACCGTACCATCCTTAGGTTCCTTAGGTTTGAAAATGCCACTGCGACTGCGTGTATGTGGTCGGGACACAGGAACCACCGAGGTCGACGGAGCAGCCTGCAACGGGCTGGAGGACGGCGACGTTGACGAGTCAGCCGGTGACGAGGAGCCAGTCACGGTAGCCTCGGACTCGGTTGGCGAAGAAGGCCGACCCATCGGCGAAACCGGCAGAGCAGACGAAGCAGCTGGCGACTCCGGCATCACAGACCGGGCCGATGGCGAGCTCGGCATAGTGGGCCGTGGCGCGGCCGGTGTCGCGGGCCGATCCGCTGATGAAGGCGACGTGAGGACCCGAGCCGCGGGCGAATACGGCGTGACGGGCCGAGCCGCAGGCGAAGACGGCGTGACGGGCCGAGCCGCGGGCGACTCGGCGGCCGCTGGCGAAACGGACCGAGCAGTGGAGATGCTCGGCGCGACGGGCTCGTCGGGTGACCATGCATGGGCACGCGAATCGATGCCATGCAACATAGGGCGATCGACGTGCCCACCAGAAGACGACGATGATGATGATGAATCCTCCAACAGCTCCAAACGAGCTCCACGTCCGGTTCCTGCACCATGGTTAGGTAACAGCAAAGGAGAGTATGCAACATCATCAAATTGGTCAGAAGCAACAGAGGATGAATGCAGGGATGGTGGTTCGACAGTGGACACAGGAAGGTTGGCAAAGGGAAAAACATGCTCATCAAACACGACGTCCCGAGATATATAGACACGATTAGTGGGAACATGAAGACATTTGTAACCTTTATGAAGAGAGCTATAGCCAAGAAAAATACACTTCTTAGAACGAAACTCAAGCTTGCGCTTGTTATATGGACGAAGATGCGGCCAGCAAGCACACCCAAATACCTTGAGAAAGGTATAATCAGGTTGTTCATTAAGGAGAACCTCAATGGGAGTCTTCATGTTTAAAACACGAGTAGGAGTACGGTTGATGAGAAAGCATGCAGTGGTGAAAGCATCACTCCAAAACCGAAACGGAACAGATGCATGGGCCAAAAGAGTAAGACCAGCTTCAACAATATGACGATGCTTACGTTCGACTGAAACATTCTGCTGATGTGTATGTGGACATGCTAAACGATGAGCTATCCCAAGCGACTGAAAGAAAGAGTTGAGGTTGCGATACTCGCCCCCCCAGTCTGACTGGACATGAACAATTTTGTGCTTGAGAAGACGTTCAACATGTTTTTGAAACTGAACAAAAATATCAAACACATCAGATTTGCGTTTAATAAGGTAAAGCTAGGTAAAGCGACTATAAGCATCAACGAAACTGATATAGTAATTATGACCACTGACAGAAGTCTGAGCAGGACCCCATACATCTGAAAACACAAGTTCTAAAGGATGTTTCACCTCACGACTGGACTCCGAAAAAGGAAGTTGATGACTCTTCCCCTGCTGACAAGCATCACACACTGCTACATCTTTATGACTAGACAAACTAGGAAGCTCATGATGACGCAAAATATGACGGACAATAGGTGTGGCCGGGTGACCAAGACGAGCATGCCACTGTGACGGAGAGACCCGAACTCCACTGAAAACACGAGCGACACCAGGATGCTCCAGACGGTAGAGGCCCTGGCACAACCGCCCACTAAGAAGAATGTCCCTCGTGCCCCGATCCTTAATAAAAAGATCAAAAGGGTGAAATTCACAAAGCACATTATTATCACGTGTGAGTTTAGGAACTGAAAGAAGATTACGGGTCACAGATGGAACTCGAAGAACATTGCGAAGCTGAAGACTCCTATTGGCATGTCTAGTGAGAAGAGATGCTTGACCAATATGAGAGATGTGCATACCTGCTCCATTGGCGGTATGGATCTTGTCGGAGCCATGATAGGGTTCACGAGTGTGAAGCTTCCCCATCTCGCTGGTTAGATGCTCTGTCGCCCCAGAGTCCATGTACCAGTGTGGATCGATGGAGTAGGACTGAGTGTGTCCCTGTTGCTTCTGCGGCGCGGGACGATTAGCCATGGCGACCTGACGGACATTGTTGCGTGTATCTTTGCCGTCATTGCCAAGACCAAGGAAGCTTCGCTGGAAGCGCTTATGACACTTGGAGGCCCAGTGCCCATCGCGGCCACAAAGCTGACACACACGTGGACCGCCAGCCCCCGGTAAGGTCGCAGTAGGTGGGGGGGCCGAGGCGGGCGACGGTGGCAGCCCCAAGGGAGACCGGGGTGATGAAGAAGAGCGGCCACCCTTGGTGGCGGCGTTGGCCGAGAGGGAGCCAGTGCCCCTGGTGCGGCGAGTCTCGACCCGTTGCTCAGTGAGAAGGAGCCGAGAGAAAACCTCGTGTGCCAGCATGGGTGTCGAGTTGCCCCGCTCGTTGATGATCTCGACTAAGGCATCATACTCCTCATCAAGACCATTGACAATAAACGAGTTGAACTCGGAGTCGGTGAGGGGCTGTCCAATGGAGGCCAATGTGTCGGCGAGGCCCTTGACCTTGTTGTAGAACTCAGTGGCAGTGGAGTCAAGCTTCTGACACTCTCCAAGCTGACGACGGAGTGCAGAGACACGAGCCTGGGACTGCGCTGCAAAGGTGCGCTCAAGGATGGTCCAGGCCTCATGAGACGTCTTCGCGAAGACAACAAGGCCGGCAACTGCCGGCGAGAGCGACCCCTGGATGGAGGAGAGGTTCGCCTGGTCCTGCCCCGTCCAGACGCGATGGGCCGGATTGTAGACCGGACCGTGCACGCTGTCTACCAGCGCGGGTGGGCAGGGAAGCGATCCGTTGACGTAGCCTAGCAGGTAGTGACTCCCCAAGAGAGGGAGAACCTGCGCACGCCAGAAGATGTAGTTGTCGGCGGAGAGCTTGATGGTGATGAGATGACCGAAGTGAAACGGCGGCAGCGAAGACAATCCCATCGAGGAGGCTGCCTGGGGTGCAAACATCATGGAGGCAGCCGGAGGCACCGAAGCCGATGCGGGAGGAGGCGGGACCGCAGCCAGGACGGGCGCCGCAAAGCTCGCGGCCGGTGCGGACGCCGCAAGGCCCGCGGCCGGGGCGGACGCCGCCAACCCCGCCAGCGGGGCAGTGTGATCCGCTTGCGGCAGGAGCGGCGGGACGACGCCTGCGGAGTCCGCAGCGGACGGCGGTGCCGCGGTGTGGACCACGAGGTCACGCCCAAGCGAGGGCGCCGGCGGCGTGGAGAAGACGGAGCCGATGCTCCTTGTCCCGATCGGAGCCGGAACAGAGACGGCATCGAGCGGGAGGTTGAGCAGAGCCGCAAGAGAGGCCGGGAGGAAGCCCGCAGCAGTGGAACCGGTGATGGCGGCGCTCGACATGGCGGCGGCGCGATCGGTGGCGCGGCGGCGGCGGTGAAGGCGGCGGCGGCTGCAGCGGCGGTGCGGGTATTAGGGTTTAGAAGCGGAAGCGATCGTAACCTAGCGTGATACCATGTAAGACAATAAGTTTTGGGGAACCAGCACAACCCTCTAGGGGTGGCTTATCTCATTATATATAATGGTTGTGTTACAATATGTACCATATACGTACATAGGTACAGAAGCTATACATAGTCTAACAATAATTCAGTAACTAGGAGTAAGCACTCGCTTCCTACATGGTGTATGCTACACCGAACTGAGTACCAACCGTTGTTTATGGCGGTGTGTATGCGGTTGGAGCAAGTGGCCAGTGAGGTTTTACTCAACATGGATGGCAGAATAATCTCCGGATCGCTCCACCACCTCCTTCAACAGAGGCATAGCGGTCCTATATGACTCATTGTTGTCGACATGGATGGCAGTATTTTGGGACGGAGGGAGTAGCAGAGAACATTTGGTCATGGATATGGTAAAGAAATGACATTTCTTCTGTTCAATTGTTGTACAGAGCCGAGATGAACACAAGGTATTGTGTGGTAGCTGGACTATCTAGTTCATCTAATGGGGAAGAAAAATGTAAAAGGCAACGAAAGCTTAGGGTACAATCCAAGTTAAGAGTATTTTGGTGCAGAGTAATTAAAAACATCCTACCTTCATATGCATAACTAAAAAGGCATGTGATGGGGTTATGTGTGTGCCCTATGTGTGGCCTTGGTGAGGAAATGTTACTTCATATGACCTTGTCACACGTGAGCATGCAAGTTTATTCTTGGATTCTTCTTGAGAATATTTTGACATAAAACTCCCAAGGTTGCACCCGAAAACATGGTCAAGAGATATCTTCAATCCATATTTCCTTGATGCAAGGAAGAGCACTATTAATGCTTCAGTTATGTGGCAGATTTGGAGTAGCTGCAATGAAGATACTCATGTTGAGGAGAAGTACAAGCCACAAAAATCAATGTAAGTGACTGATGAATTGAATGCTTCTTTGGAAATAATTGATCAAGGGCAAGCCAAGGATGTGGATAGTCCTCACTATCAATGCTCAATTTGAAAGTCCAAGAAAATACTTTAATTAAATTCAAGTTTCAGATTCATTTTGTTATCTTTAGATTAATGCACATAAACATCTAACTAATGCTTAATATATATAATTAGGGGTGAACTTGTGAACGGGCACATGAATGGAACTCAAACAAACAATCATATGCAGACAAGACCTGTGTTTGTCTTTTATTTCCAAGTTTGAAATAGTCTAGTTCGGGTTCTTACATGATAGTGCATGTCACTTTATTTTTCACCGCTACAACGACCAAACCATGTTTTAAGAAAACGGTGTTTCATATATCTAGTAATAGAGTTCTTCTCTTCTCAGTTAGTACTCATGATGCCAAATGGCGCAATGGTGGTCGAGCAATATGGAGGGATGTAGACATTGCACATTGCTGGTAGCGTCTGCAGCGCTAGGTTCCTTATTTCCTGGAACTGCGGCAGTTGCTGAGGTTGGACAAAGCCCTGGGCCTGTGGGTTTTGCTGAGATGGCTGGAAGAAGCCCTGGCCTGATGGATATTGTTGCTGAGGCTGCTGGTAGGAGACCTGGCTCGACGGTTGTTGTTGTTGTTGTTGTTGTTGTTGTTGTTGTTGTTGTTGTTGTTGTTGATGCAAAATAATAGCATGAATGACATTGTGGATGGCTTGGCACCGTGACTGCTCGGGGGTCTGCCACAGTTGCTGACAACATAATTGTTGCAACAGTTGGTAACTTTGTTGCGATACTTGTGAGCTTGCATGTGCTATATTGGGTTGTTGCAAGACGACATCCCTGCATGGAATCAGTTGTTGTTGCAGAATTTGTTGAAGGATTTGTTGTTGTTGTTGTTGTTGTTGTTGTTGTTGTAGTTGTGCTTGTTGCTGCGAAATTGGTTGTTGTGGTTGCGGATATTGTGGTTGTGGTTGTGGATATGATTGTTGTGGTGGAAATGGTTGCGGCTGCGGATATGGTAGTTGTGGCAGAAATGGTTGCGGCTGCGGATATGGCTGTTGTGGTGGAAATGGTTGTTGTTGCCCTGGAAATTGTTGTTGTTGCTGCCCTAGAAATTGTTGTTGTTGCACCAATGGAACTTGCTCTTGTGGTTGTTGCTGAGATGGATTTTGTGGCTGCAATTGTGGCACTGGAACTCTAACTGCAGTTGTGGTGGTGGTCGCCATGATAGCAAGGAGGGCAAGGATGAGAAAGGTCTTCATGGTGGATTTGTATTGACCACTGCTTGCTTGGCTTGAATGATGCACTCTACTTATGAGAATGATGGATGAGGAAGGATGATCATCATGCTACAGGCCTATTTATAGCTGCCATGGCATCATCTCCTTCACAATTGGCATTTGCTTGTCTGGAAAGTGCTTGGATGCTTCCTAAAATCATAATTTGGTATGTTGTGTTTGGTGGCACTATCATTCCACCACCAAAAAGTTGTGATAACACACATGACTCATCTTATTCACTTTACAACTCAAACACTAATCTAGATTGCCTAATTTTTTGAAACTAAATTTGTAATGTTTTGCAAGTTGTTATGTGTAAACTAGATAAGCATTGCTTGCGTAGAACTTAGTTTGTAATCTTGTGTGACCTGTTAAGATAGATGAGACTAGTAATGTAACTTGATTTACTAGGTCATGACTCATCAAATTCTTTTTACATGTCAAGTGTTTTAGCTTTCTAGAAGTTATTAGCAAACATCAATTGTGTAATGTTCTACAAGTTGTTACGTGTAAACTAGATAAGCTTGACTTGCACACAAAAAGGATTGTAATCATGTGTGACCTGTTAAGATAGATTAGAGTAGTAATAAAGCTTGCTTTGATAGACCATGACTCATCAAATTGCTTTTACTTATCTTAACTGTTGTATATGTTGTACAAGTTATTAACACTTATCACCTTGGTATGGCTTCCAATGTGTGTGCATGCCAAGGTATGTGTAGCTTCTATTCGTTTGTAGATCTTATTATGTTTTACGCGAAATCATGCAAATGATCATCTATGGTAACGCTTGCGAGTGCAGTTGCAACAATGTTGGCAGGGTGGGAGGGCGGCTGTGGGATGGCATGAGTTCTTGTAACAACCTATAGTTCATTATGGTTTTTTTGGTGGTACCTACAGTTCATTATGTTTGGAAAGATATGTGTTCTGTTTTTCATGGGCGCTAAAAAACTTATGTTTTAAAATTTGCAAACTGGCCCTGTCTGTTCTATGGGCTGCTACTGGTGGCCAATTTGAAGACATGTGGTGCATTGGGCCTAGACGCTGCAGAGAGCCCAACTAGGCTCGCTCAGAAGGAAAAAAAAACTCCCATGGATCACTCCCTTGACGACCTCCTTCCTCCCTCGAGAACTGGGCACGCTGCACACCCACTCCTCAACATGCACTACTACACCTCCCTTGCCCTCCCCTCACGCGTCGCCGCTGCCAACCACCTTGTCTTCCTCATGCCGCCTCACTACCGGCGTCCTCCCGTATCCTCTCCCCAAAGCCGTCGACTTCATCTCTCACCATCTCTTCCCCTTCTCATCAGAAGAGAAGAGGGAGATTTTTTTTCTCAAATACAGAAGAGGGAGATCGACCAGGTCTGGCGCCGGCCATGGCAGCGGCCACATCTGCCACAGGCGCAGCCACCTCGCCGAATAGAAGATTGGATAGATAGATAGATTAAGACTAGGCATAACACTTAGGTTACACCATATCTAGCTAAAATTTACTGTAACCAGAATCAACAGCGAGCAGGATTGAAGATTGAAACAAACTTGCACCTTGAGCAATGGCGTCGGCGTGCTCCCTAGCTCCAGGAGTCTTCCTCCCAGCACACCAGCTCCCCTTGCCTTCACCTTCTACGCGCTCTATTTTGACTGCAGGCTGCGGCACGTACCGTGCACACGGGGGCGAACGATCGAGCCGTGGCCGCTGCGAGGACGGTCTCACTGGGCGCCGCCAGGAGGATGCTCGGTTCAGCCATGTGTGGTGGTGCATGCACAAGTGATCGATCAGGTCGATCCATAGAGCGTCCACGGACAAACTCTTACATGCTTGTTGCTTCTTCTCCAGATACGGCGGCGGCTAGGTGGCGTCCTTGCGGGCAGTGGAGGCGGTGCTGGGCGTGCCACCGCTGTGCTCGTGCGCCTATGAGCTGCAGATGGCCAGCCAACGCTACCTAGACGCCCGGTGCACAAATAACTAACGCAAAAACCACACAACAATCACCACTTGCATGCTCTACCCCTCTACCCTGTAGTACTCTGTTCTGTCAACTTCACTGACAGAAAATTCAGTTCACAGTATATTGCATATAAAAGATGGCGCCATGGCATAATTCTGGAACTGATCGTTCCATCAGACTATACAAGTAACAACCGAAATAGCTTATCTGATCGGTTTTGCTGCTTGTGTAGAACGGATGGTGAGTTCGGCGGCGGGCATCCGGTAGGAGCGGTGAACATATCATATATGCATGTACAACACCGGCTCAGGTACTTAATCAAACACACTTCACTATGGTGAAGCTCGCTCTCTTGATCGTTGGAAACAAACTATGGTGTTAGGAGCAAAATTCATTTTGGTTAACTGTATAGCCCTTTTTGGGAGCAACTAAACAAGTGGAAATTTCAGAACTGGATTTGCACTGAAAAATCAGGATTGGCATAATTATCTGATCCATCTACATGGCATGGGTCTTTATTTAAGTCTCTACTCTAGACACATGATTGCTTTTGTAGCGACCTGACCCGAATGGATCACGTCTACTGTGCTACGGTGTCATCCCTGGATCAGTAATGCTGACACCACACAGTACATCGAGGTTTTATAGCAGAGTTGCAATCACACACTTATTACATCGATGGCTGAAAAAGAACTTATTACAATAAATATGGCTTAAGGCCATCTAATAACGATAACAGCGGAAAGCTTGGAAGATAAGTGAGTCCATCGACTCCATCGGCATCACTGAGTATAGAACCACGACCTAAATTCCTTACTCGTCGTCTGAAAAGTCTGCAACATGAAAGTTGCAGCCCGAAAACGGGTCAGCACATGGAATATGCTGGCAATGTAACACATAGAGAGTAATGAAACAATAAGCCTATACTACATGCATATTTGGCTGGTGGTAAGGCTCTATGGTTACAGTTTTGCGAAAAGCCAATTTTTCCCTACATCAAAGGAATAATTTTGTTTAACTATCATGGTGGTTGTTAAACATTGAGAATGGTTGATAGCATCCTCAATCCCAATTAAAAGTACTCATTAAAACCCAATAGCTTTTATTAGAGGTAACATGTTGAGATTCACATGATATTCAATTACTAGATACTCAAAACGTCCATAACCGGGGACACGGCTAATCATGATTAGTTTGTTACTCTGCAGAGGTTTGCGCACTTTTCCACACATGACTCGATCGCCTCCATTTGTTTTCTCGCACTACATGGTGTTTGAGAGACGGATGACCGAGACATAGTCTTTCAGAAGCACTAGCACCTTACATGTGGGGTAGACCGGTACACCTACATCCCCTACATCTGCTAGTCCACCTCGTAAGAGTTCGCACAACTTAGTCAACTATGCTAGAGCCCATAGTAGCATGTGGCTGCACACGGAAGTTTCCAGTTTGAAATATCTTATGATCCCTTAGAGCCTGGGTGGCGGTCCAAAAAAAACAGGCAAGTCCTGATAGACATCAGGTGCCTCAATCCACCCAGATGTGTGTTTAAGTTGCCACCTTAGATAAACCATTAAAATTATCAATCTCACATCTGTCATGGATATCACTCACCCAATCCACGTCTACTAGCATAGCATGGCAATATAAGCAAACGTAGAGTAACTCCCAAAGGTTTCATAATAATACAGGTAATAGGTACTACCTCATCTACTTCCCATCCCACAATTTAATTAGATCCTAATCATGCAATGTGAGAGGATTGATCTAATGCAATAAAACATGGGTTGTAGAAAAGGTATGATCAAAGTGTTACTTGCCTTGCTGATGATCCGCGAGTCCTAGGGTTTCGAAGTAACAAGCGGTGCACTCCGGGTGATCTAACGCAGACAAACAACAAGCATACAATAAGTACTCATCTAATGCACAGGGAAATCTCGAATAAAAGATCTAACCAGAGAGTTCAACTTAAGAATCCTGGTTGCAAAAGAATCGAATCAAATAAGGCATCGAAAGTCGGAACTCGAGAGAGAACGACTCGGTTTAGAAATCTGAAATTAGGTCAAAATTTCACAGTAGCAAAACTCTGTGAAAGTTGGTTAGTCGGAACGGCGGTTTCGTTACGAAACTCCAGGCGTTTGAATCACCTGATTCCGATAAACGAGCAAGAAATAAAACAGATTTGAAAATTGGATCAGAAATCGAATCAGAAAAATAACGGATTAAATCCGATTAAAAGAAAAACGACGAACGGTTTAAACGAACAGACGTTCATTAACCGAGGCGATCAGGTGATCACGTTCGTTAAGACGAACGGTCCGGCGAACGGTCCAAAGGCAACTAAATCGGAAAAGAAAACGAATCCGATCTAGGGTTTCGGAGAAGAAAACCGAACGAAAAACCGATCTAGAAAACCGGAACGGTTTAGAGAAGAAAAGAATCGGAACGATTAGAAGAAAACGATCCGAGAAAAGAAAAGGTGACGCGGCGCGGGGCTAGTACCTCGAAGAGCGAGGGGCTCCGGCGGCGGCGTAAGGCGGCGGCGG